>NW_015505543.1:199813-206281 GCF_001515645.1 Sinocyclocheilus grahami
GTGGGTGTGTGTGTGTGTGTGTGTGTGTGTGTGTGTGAGCGTGTGTGTGTGAGCGTGTGTGTGTGTGTGAGGGTGTGTGAGTGAGTGAATGAGTGTGTGAGAGTGAGTGTGTGAGCGTGTGAGTGAGTGAGTGAGTGTGTGTGTGTGTGAGTGAGTGTGAGTGTGAGTGAGCCGAACCTTTAGCTCTCTGAGGCTCTTGTCGGTGGCTGAAACAGGCAGCGTCTCCACGGCAACCTCTGTGTGCTCCAGCCACTGAGCCAGACCAGCAGTCCTCTGAACAACATCCATCACGGCCGGATCCTCACCCATCAACCTGCACAAACTGCGTTTAGCGCACACACACCCACACTGATCTGAGAGTCTGTGTGTGGGTGCTGCGGTCTGGCTCACCTGCGCTGGCGCTCACACACTTCTCTCTCGACGTGCGTCCAGCGGCGTCTCAGAGCATCCAGCTTCTCCTGCAGCAGAGCAGCGTCAGGCGATGGCACCTGACCGATGATGTGCTCTCCAGACCGGCTCAGAACCGCCAGCACAGACTGATGAGAAGCCAGACCCTCCTCCAGATCCTACACGCACACACACACACACACACTGGGTTAATGGACGCTTGACATGTCACAAACAGGAAGTTTCCACTTCTCTTCATATGCAAATGCATCTGACCTTAAATTGTATTTGAGGACAATTTCACATTCAACTCGCCCTGTTTCAGCACTTTCAGACCCAGAAACACACACTTTCTCCAAAGCTCTGCCAGACTGTGAAACACACTTAAGCACGTATGAGTCTAACGATGAATGTCCTCGTTTGAGTTTTCAGTGTTAATTGCAGGGGAAGAGGCGACTGTGACTTCAAAACACTCATTTCACACATCAGTCATGCAAACATTAACGGTTTATTTTGCTCGTTTGCTGGAAATCATCTTCCTTTTATACATTTAATTGTGAGTTAGAAGTGCTTGTTGACTTAATTATCATATAATTTTTCTCAGTTGCCAACACTACTAATTTTTGCTTAGTTTTTTTTTTATTTAATATTTATGTTCTTTTGTTTCATCTTCATTTTAATTATAAAAATGTTCTTAAAAATCTTAATGGGCTTCATCCAATATTTCTGTGTAAAATACGCCATGTTCTTGACAGGTTTTGTGTGACTGCATCTCAAGCTTATTCTACAACAGTAAAAAAATGTTTAAAATTTATATAAATAAATGATAATTGTGGTGTAATCATCATTATACTACAAAGGCAACATTTTAACTAATTAGCATTGATGGTAGTATTCATCATTTTAATTTTGCTTGAAAATGTCTATTAGAGTGTGATGTTTCTTTAAATCAGAAGCACTCTGCACCAGAGTTAATGAAGGTTTGAGTAGTGAGATACTGGCATTGGTTTCCTCATGCATTTATAATACCCAGGGACTTGACACATTTCTCTATGGACCAATCATCAGCACATATTCCATATAGGTACTGAGAGGGCATATCCTCCCTCCCTCCAACTAAATTCAGATTAGGCATCGACTGTTATGGGTTTTTAAATTATTACATTTGCTGCCCCCAATCTCGAATGCATGAGCCCATCCTTTCCTGGACTCCTCCATTAGCATGTTACGAATGGGCAAAATAACATTAGGAAATCTACCTTCAATAAGGAGAAAATAAGGAAATATATGCTTGAATGTTAACTCTTCCTAACCCACTGCAACCAACGCTCACACACATCCAACTGGAAGAGCACTACAATTAAAGAGATGGATAATTACGACCTCCTTCACAACTAGAGATGCAATATTATAATCTATCATACTGTATTCATCATTGGTTTCATGCAATAACTACTATCATGTCCAACAAATGAAATGCAAAAGTTTTTTTTCAGGTTCACTTTGTGACTACGGACCATAAAGGGGACACGGTGAAAGCCTGCTCGTCTAGACAGGGAATTATGGGGAAATGCAGCAGAGTCATTCGAGACTCACCCTTTCCTCTGGCTGTACATGCGGTTGACTCTGTCCCACTCTGAGTTCAGCTGTGTCAGGGCATCAGATATCTGTGCCATCTCCTGTCTGGAAGCTTCCAGAATCACATCAGGCTGGCGCTCATTAATCACTTCAACCTGCTCACCCAACCGCTCCAAACTCTCCTTTATATTCTAGAAACAGAGACATAGAGAAGTCAACACAAAACCAACAGAACAACTGAAAACACCCATTGCTCTAGTCAGTTCAGCCTCTATTTTAGACTGCTAGTGAACAGGATGTTATTGTGGTCAACAGTTTAGCTCACACTTTACGAGTAGACTATAGTTTGGCAAGCTAGTTTCCCCAACACTTGTACTAGCATACTGATATTTGTGACGCTGGAGCACAAAAGCAGTGTTAAGTCGCTGGGGTATATTTGTAGCAATAGTCAAAAATACATTGTATGGGTCAAAATTATCAATTTTTCTTTTATGCCAAACATCATTAGGATATGAAGTAAACATCATGTTACATGATGATATTTAGTAAATTTCCTACTGTAAATATATCAAAACTTAATTTTTGATTAGTAATATGCATCACGAAGGACTTAATTTGGACAACTTTAAAGGCAATTTTCTTCAATATTTAGATTTTTTTGCACCCTCAGATTCCAAATAGTTCAAATAGTTGTATCTCGGCCAAATATTGTCCTATCCTTACAAACCATACATCAATGGAAAGCCCATTTATTCAGCTTTCAGAGGATGTGTACATCTCAATTTTCCAAAAATCGACCGTTTTGACTGGTTTTGTGGTCACATTTGGACTTCTTGAACTCTGTTATGAAGGAAACTGTTGTGTCTAAGCAAACTCCTGTAGTGTGTCTGACCCTGAGCGTGTCCTCCTGGCTGGAGAAATCCTCAAACAGGCCTCCGCTGAGCTCTGAGGAGTTCAGGAGCAGCTCGTTGTCGGTCATGCCCAGCAGAACCTTATTAATGTCCAGCAGATAGTCAGACTGGGAGACAGATGCGCTCCTCTCATCCTGGGGAGAGAGGGATGACTCTGAGCTCTGCAGAGGAACAGACGATGATTTGAGCACAACTGGCTGAGTTCTGATGGTATGAAGCTCCTGCAGAGAGACAGAGAATATAGTGAATATAACAACCACAACCATAAACAGCCATAACACAGCCGCAAACATTTTTGTAACATAGCCGTTAGAGTCATAACATAGCTGTAACCGTATCTGTAAAATAGCCATAACACAAATGTAAACATAACTATCATTAATTTAACACCGCTGTAACATAGCCACAACAAAGCCAATAATCACCGCTGTAAAAATAGCTATAAGCATAACTGTAAAGTCATAATAGCACAAAACAATTGTGTAACAAAGTCATAACAGCTATTGTAACACAGCTGTAACAGCCAAAACATAGCTTTAGCACAGTTGTAAACATAACTGCAACACAGCCGAAAACATATCCATAATAATTCCTGTAACACATCCATAAACACAGCTGAAACAGTAGCCGTAACCACTATAAACACTGTTGTAACAGCCGTGATACAGCCAAAACATAACTGTAACACATCTGTAAATGTAGTTATAAAATAGCCATAATACAACCGCAAACAGAGCCACAATCATTGTTTTAACAGCTGTTAACACAGCCATAGAGAATGCTGTAATAAAGCCTTAACGTAGCCAAAACATAGCTTCAACACAGCTGTAAAATACACATAACAGCCATAAAAATAGCTGTAATAAAGCTGTAAACACTGTTGTATCAGTCATAACATGTAGCTGTAAAATAGCCAGAGCCATAAAATTGCCATAACAGCCATGAACAAAGATGTAACAAAGCTGAAACTCTGTTGTAACAGACACAGTGCAGGCAAAATATTACTTTAACAAAGCCTTAAACATAGCTTTAATACAGCCATAACAAGTCAAGTCATGTCACCATTATTTATTTAGAGCTTTTTACAATGCAAATTGTGTCAAAGCAGCTTTACAGTATTAAATGGGGAAATAGTGTGTCTTTCTCCTCTGGCCAGACAAACCCAGTTTAAATCTAGGCTGCAGCAGAGTCAGATTGTGCTGTAAACTTAATCATGACTGCAGCATAGCTATAACAGCCTTAATCTCAGCTGTAACACTGTTACAATACTTAAAAAAAAAAAAAAGCTGTAACAGCTGTAAAGTATCCATCATTTCAAGCATGCACAAGGTCAGGATGTTCTTGGAGTGGAAGAGTGGAAGCAAATGCAAGGTTCAGAATTTACACTTATAGACAACCATCACATTACACACAACCGCAAATGTAAACACTGTGTACCTATATTGCAACCCATTAGCTTTTCAAACAGTAGCTACCTACTATTTCTGAAAGAAAAGTTAGATTTTAGAATTTCAAAAGAGTTTTAGAGATATGTCTGAAAAGTAGCAATACTATTAATAAACAGAAATATGTTTAACGGGTTTTACGTGTGAAAGTGGCTTGGAATTCAGAGCCGGCGTTACGTGGCTGACATGTTAAGAGTGCATGAAATGACCTTGTAGCCTGTCTGGAGCAGGAGGAGTCTTCTGCGGATATCTTCTCTTCTGTCCTTGTCAGGAACAGACAGCAGCACCTCCTCTCCTCTCCTCAGCACCTCCTCAACATGAGCTTTCTCCTCATCCAGCTAAAACACAAACACACTCATTCAGGACAAACACATGACAAGAGCAGGTGCAACAGCTCATAGTTGATGTTTAAAGGAATAGTTCACCCAAAAATGAACATTTGCTGAAAAGTTACTCAACCTCAAACGAGATTGTTTCTTCATGGGAACAGATTTGGAGAAATGTAGCATTACAGCACTTGTTCAGCAATGGATGCTCTGCAGTGAATGGGTGCCGTCAGAATGAGAGTCCAAACAACTGATAAAAACAGCACAACAATCCACAAGTAATCCACACCTCTCCAGTCCATCAGTTAATGTATTGTGAAGTGAAAAGCTGCGTGTTTGTAACAAACACATCCATCATTAACTTGAAACCATCGCTTCTGGCCAAAATACGAGTCCATAATCCATAACAATGATTCCTCTAGAGGAAAAAGTCAATCCCATGTTTTCCTCGAACATCAAAATCCACCCACATATGTGTTTATAGCTGTTGTGGCTTGTAAACGGTGTTTGATCTGTGCAGATTTCTCCCCTGATTCAGATGAGATGACTTTTTTGCTGGAGGAAGTGTTATTAAAGAGGTCTCGTATTTTAGCCGGAAGCAACTGTTTTAAGTTAAACATCATCCTAATGATGGATTGCTTTCTGACAACACACACAGCTTTTCACTTCACAAGACATTAACTGATGGACTGGAGAGGTGTGGATTACTTGTGGATTATTGGGATGTTTTTATCAGCTGTTTGGACTCTCATTCTGACGGCACCCATTCACTGCAGAGCATCCATTGCTGAGCAAGTGATGCAATGCTACATTTCTCCAAATCTGTTCTGATAAAGAAACAAACACTTTTAAATCTCGGTTGGCCTGAGGGTGAGTAAATCTTTAGGAAAATTTTGTCTTTTGGTGAACTATTCCTTTAAAAATACAGATATGTAAAAAAAAAAAAAAAAAAAAACGGCCACCTACAAAATGTTATGCCATCTCACTTATTAAATTCTCATCAGGTGTGTGTTTGAGATGTGTGTGTACCCTCTCGTCATCAGGCATGTGTGTTTTCTCCTGCTGCTCCAGGCCTCTGATAGTAGCTTGTAGGTCTGATTCGAACAGCTGCAGCTGTGAAGAGGAGAGAAGAGGAGCAGACCTCCCGTCTGCCACCTCCTGCTGCGGCCGCACTGCCTCCTGTCTGACCTCCAGACCAGCAGACACCTGAACACAACACACACACACACTCAGCACTGGCTAATGAGTGTCTCTCCAGCGCCGCGGCTGGAAAACAAGCTCCTCTCAGGCCTGTGCTGAGCCGCTGGAGTCGTACCTGAGCAGAGCTGATGTGCTGCGCCACCTTGTGGAAGCTGCGGTTGAGGTCAGCCAGTTTGGGCTCCACCAGCTCTCTGCACACAGGCCCCCTGCTGGTCATCAAGATTACTGCCTGATCACGAGCGCTGTCCACATGCACACTCATTCCCTCCAACTCACACAGCACAGCCTGTCAGAGACACACGCAGAGCAGATTCAATGCATTAATGCATCTTAATGCAACCATGTTTCACTAAACTAGGAAAAAATTGTGTTTTTATTAACTTCTATCAAAATTTTATTACTTTCTCTGCCTCTGAAACTTTCTCTGTGCTGCCGATATAATCTTTGTCATGGGGCAGAGCAAAAATAATATTAACCAACACTATTGTAGCCTAACATTTATGATCCAAACAAATCCTGATGGATCAAATTACATTATTTTTGGTTGAATATTCACTTTCACTGAAAAGACAAATAACCAAGTCTGTGAGTATGTGTGTGTGTGTGTGTGTGTGTGTGTGT
>NW_015505543.1:207670-212465 GCF_001515645.1 Sinocyclocheilus grahami
GTGTGTTTGAGATGTGTGTGTACCCTCTCGTCATCAGGCATGTGTGTTTTCTCCTGCTGCTCCAGGCCTCTGATAGTAGCTTGTAGGTCTGATTCGAACAGCTGCAGCTGTGAAGAGGAGAGAAGAGGAGCAGACCTCCCGTCTGCCACCTCCTGCTGCGGCCGCACTGCCTCCTGTCTGACCTCCAGACCAGCAGACACCTGAACACAACACACACACACACTCAGCACTGGCTAATGAGTGTCTCTCCAGCGCCGCGGCTGGAAAACAAGCTCCTCTCAGGCCTGTGCTGAGCCGCTGGAGTCGTACCTGAGCAGAGCTGATGTGCTGCGCCACCTTGTGGAAGCTGCGGTTGAGGTCAGCCAGTTTGGGCTCCACCAGCTCTCTGCACACAGGCCCCCTGCTGGTCATCAAGATTACTGCCTGATCACGAGCGCTGTCCACATGCACACTCATTCCCTCCAACTCACACAGCACAGCCTGTCAGAGACACACGCAGAGCAGATTCAATGCATTAATGCATCTTAATGCAACCATGTTTCACTAAACTAGGAAAAAATTGTGTTTTTATTAACTTCTATCAAAATTTTATTACTTTCTCTGCCTCTGAAACTTTCTCTGTGCTGCCGATATAATCTTTGTCATGGGGCAGAGCAAAAATAATATTAACCAACACTATTGTAGCCTAACATTTATGATCCAAACAAATCCTGATGGATCAAATTACATTATTTTTGGTTGAATATTCACTTTAATATTCACTTTTACTCAATAGCCAAAAAACCAAGTCTGTGAGTATGTGTGTGTGTGTGTGTGTGTGTGTGTGTGTGTGTGTTTTCACCTTCATCATTCTCTCTTTCTCGGCTGCAGGCATCTTCTCCATCTCATCCAGTCGTATCTCCGTCTGATAGAGCCATGTGCTGATATGAGCCAAATTCTCATCAAACATCTCCACCTCCCGCCGGTGATTCTACAACACACACACACACACACACACACACAGAGAGAGAGAGCACGCATACAGATACAGCATCTTTAAGTAACGTAAATGTGAAATATAATAGGTAAAAAGTAGTGCTTCTAACATATACAAATGTTAATATTACCATTATTTTGCAGTTAAATGGAACTATTACGCATATTTTTCCATTTCTAAAACAATGTATGCATCTAGTATTGCTGCAGTTGATACCTCTTGGAAGAATTGGAAAAAAGACAACAAACAAACAAACACACACACACCTAACTATATATATATAAAACATTACAATATAATATATAAAACAAAAAAGGTCTCCATTCATTATTGGTTTAAGTCCTTTTCTAAGAATAACAAATATAATATAAATAATAATAACAATTATATTATATATTCTATTCTGCTCATAGGTGACATTTCAAACCTGTACAACTTTGATGTTAATGAAATTCTGCCAAACAGACTGCTAATGACTGAAACCTCCCATGTGAGTTGAGATTGCATATAAATGAGTAATTATGAAGGTCTTCCCCATCATTTACTGATAAATGAGACTCCAGACACAAGCTCTGTTGTTTGTTTGTGTGTGTGAACATACATTAGCATATTTTAGAAACAAATTGTACCCAGAAGTGAGCAAAACCTGACAAAAACCTCCTTTTCAAGACATCCACAGATGTTCTTTGTAAAAACAACACTTTTTATTTTCATTGTCATTGTTGTTGTTCTTTTTTTATTATAAAAAAACTTTAGGTTGTGGGTTACTTTATATATTATGGGTATTGTGTCAGTTTGTAACTAAAACTAAAACTATTAAAACATTTATGTTAATTGAAAAACTTGAAATAAAATATAAACATTAGATGATGAATAGAAATGTAATAGAAATGTTGCCTTGGCAGCTAATTAAACAAGTTTAAGTTGAAGTATCAATTATTAAATTACTACATAAAAAAAAAAAACTGAACTAAATCTAAAAAGGAAATAAAAATAAACCTAAACAGTACTATTCAAACAACAACAACAACAATAATAATAATAATAATACATTTATTTATTATTAATTAGTAATTCTAAAAATGCAGAAAGTATCCTGTTAGGTTAGGGTGCGGGTTAGTTTGTAGTATTTATAATTAGCTGAATATAAAAACAAAAGTCTATGAAATGTGCACATTTAGATATCTATTAGTGTGTGTGTGTGTGTGTGTGTGTGTGTGTGGCATGTGCTGCTATCCATCTAATCAGTCTTGACAAATCACACAGAACCGAATGAAGCGGTTGTTGGGATGATGTGAGCCTACATGAGTTAACTGCGTGATGTAAGCTTAACCAGTCACTCACCAGAACAGCACTGAGCCAGTCCTCGATCAGCGTGTGCACTCGCTCCCAGTCCTCATTCAGCTCAAACAGCTGATCTTCCAGCTGAGCCTCGCTGCCCTCCACTAAGGCCTGCAGGGCGGCGCTGTTCTCCATCACCACAGACAGATCGCTCTTCTTGCGCTCAGACTCCTTCAACACGCCCTACAGACAAACACTCATGTAACACACACACTCTCTGTGTAAAGACTCCATGAGCGAGCGACTGTCAAACACACTCACGTTAGCCCATGTGATCTCCGTCTCGATATCGGCAGGCATGTCTCCTGTGCTGAGCTTCTCTTTCAGCTGAGTCTCAGTGTGGCTCATCCAGGCCTGCAGGGCGGCGCTGTCCTTCTGCAGCCGCTGAGACAGAGACATGGCCTTCTCCAAATCCTGCTTCCCCTCAGTCACCTAACCACACAAAATAGCTTGCGTAACTCATTTTACTTTTGTAATGTGATGTATTTCTGAGTGGATTTTATCCACTGGAAACTGATTGGGTGGTGAAAAGTAGAAAAACAGAGGATGTGGAGGCTGAACGTAACCTTTATTTTTCAAAATAATCATTTATAATTAAGTCGCAAAATGTAAAAAAAAAAAACAAAAAAAACATGCACACTTTGCTTTTATTGCGGTTTGAAACATGTATGTGTAAATGTGCACAGTAGGGCTGTCAAAAAAAATATTTCGAATATTCGTCGAATTTAAAATACAAATCCACGTTCGCATTCGAATTTTAGTTGTGCGTCAGGCTGCCTTATCAGTGGTGCACAAGATGCGATGACGATGTAAGTGTTGCTGCTTTTTAATACTTTTTTTTAGCCTATCCAATTGAACCCACGGGATGCGGCGCTGCTGTGTTGTTTATTCAAAATATTGCGGAAAAAGAGAACCTCAATGCGGAGATGATGTTGTTTACGTCAAAACTGAAACCAAGCCGTTCACACAGAATGCATATTTATCACATTTTCCAGAGGGACATCTATCACCGTTGCACTCGCGTCTCACACAAGAGAGCCGCATGTTTGTACGTAAGTTCAACTTTTAAAAAACATGTCTCGAGACTTTATGGCGGTTAACCATGTATGTGTAAATGTGCACAGACCTGAGCTCCCAGCTCATTGTAGAGTAATTTGAGGGCGGTGAGTTGTTCGTCCATTTCTTTAGGATTTTCCGTCTGCTGTTTCTGTACGATCTGTCTTCCTGTTTTAATCACAGTCTCCACCTCCAGTTTCACCTCGCTCAAGATCTTATACAGTTTCTGCATTTATAAAAACAACACGCATACATAAACCACAAGCAGCGTGAGAGTCCATGATGAGGTGTGTTTTTCAGTGTTGTTACTGTAAAACAAACTACTAAAAAAACGATTTTGGTAGCTGGAATACAGGTGAAAATTAAATAAAATAAAATAAAAAATAAAAATATATGTTGCCCTGTCAACTATCTGAAATAAATAAGTTAAAGTTAAACATTACATTGACTAAAACCGAAATAAAAATAAAGCTATATAGAACGAAAGCCAATTCAAAATATGAATACGTACTATAATAGTAAATACATCATAATAATGCCTGTGTGTTTTCTCACCATGCATCCGTTCAGGTGGGTCTGGATCTCCTCTGGTTGCGTGTCTTTCAGGTCAAGGACGTGAAGTTCGGCTTTAGCGTTTTCCAGAGTCCTCTTGCAGTCCAGCATTCGCTGCTCAAAGTTGGCTGGTTTCTGGAACAGCTGGAATTTGGTACTAATCTCACGAAGTTTCCGCTAAAACAGAGGTACACAAGATAAACTTGATGGCTGGAATACACTACACTACTATTAAAATCTGAACAGATTTAAAAACACTACTCTGGACGATTTTGTTAATGGTTACAGAGGAAAAATTGGGACCAGTTGCATAAACATAGCCACTATGTTATGTAGCTTCATAAAATTACGGTTGAACCCCTGATGGCACATGGATATTTTACAGATCTCCCTGCTATGACTACGGGAACATTTCAGTTGTGTTGCTGTCTATGGGAGGGTCAGACAGCTCTCATATTCCATCAAAATATCTTAATTTGTGTTCTGAAGATGAACAAAGGTATTGCGGGTCTGAAACGACATGAGGGTGAGTAATTAATGACAGAATTTTCATTTTTGGGTGAACTATCCTTTTAAAGACTAGTCTAAGCGGTTTATGCAACCGGCCCCGGGGCATTGCACAGTAAAAGACTGAAGTGAATATCACACATTACTAGACTTTCATCACAGATTGCCAAACACCATGAACTCACACAGAAACAGGCAAGCATCGCGTGCTCTAAAATCAGCTCAAAATATCAAGCATGTTTAATATCCTCCAACTGGAAGAAATCATAGTCTGAAGTTATAAATATAAGTTATATATATATATATATATATATATATATATATATATATATATATATATATATATATATATATATATATACA
>NW_015505543.1:212513-235066 GCF_001515645.1 Sinocyclocheilus grahami
GAGAGAGAGAGATGCAGAGCATGTGCAGAGCAGGGGGACGCGAGGAACAGTATTGAGAACAGCTGCTTTAGAACATTGATTTTGAAACTTGTGAATCCATTAGAATCGTTAGAAGACAGAATCGCGATTCATATCCATCTTTTTCTTCAACGCGGAAGTGAGCCTATGGGTGAGACTTCCGGTTCATTAGCCGCTATAGGTAAATAACGAGGAGAATAACAACGTGCAGTAAACGGTAAAACTGTTTGCACTACAAACCAGTGTTCATAATTAAGATAATGCACTAAAATAATATGATAAGACACACCAACTTTCAATATCAAGCAGCAAAACGAACTGTTTTGTACAGCTAAAAATAGCTGGACGCAGATGAGACCGGAAGCCAGACCCATAGAATTTACAAATGGCCGAGCCCATTTTTACGACAAGAAAAAGGTGGATATGAACAGATTTTTACGTGCTCCTCTAGTTTTCTCTTCCTCGTCTCTAAAGCAGCGCATGGCCTCGCCCCCTTTGCTGCCTTTTCCCGAGGGCGGGGTTTATTGGGTTTGTTACGTCACGAACCCGGTTGTAGTCCCTACCAGCCATTTTTGTAGGCATTAAACTGCCAGAATTTTAAAAGACGATATCTCCGTTTGCATTGAACTTTCAGCTTCGTAACTTTGCAGATATTGTTTATGGCATGCAAGCAACATTACAGTCTAACTAAAGTTACAAAAGTGAAATCGCAATGAACCACCCCTTTAAGCAAGTCATGTCACTCGGCGGCCATCTTTGAAACGCC
This sequence comes from Sinocyclocheilus grahami, assembly GCF_001515645.1. Lineage (NCBI taxonomy): Eukaryota > Metazoa > Chordata > Actinopteri > Cypriniformes > Cyprinidae > Sinocyclocheilus > Sinocyclocheilus grahami. The sequence goes on from NW_015505543.1 coordinate 213,298, forward strand.
TCTCAGGCATGCAAGCGCAGCTTTGAATGGGGAAACATCAAATTCTCCAAAACTGTTCACTAAGCTTACGATTAAATTTGAAATCACCAATGAAATCTGACAACAACAGTATTATAAATGTAGTTTCTTTTGCTCAAATAGCGTTATGAAAAGCGTATTTTTCAGGCTAGATCAGCCAGTGCGCATGCGCAGTCCTAAGAGCACGTCTCAGAACGCTGACTGTTTCTATAGCAACCAGGACTTCTAACGTCAGCTGCAGTGACACGCTGACTTTACCGATTAGCGATTGGCTCTTTCATTCAGAAGGCGGGGCTTCCTGCGACTGAGCGGCCATATTGAGCATTGCATTTTTCCCCATTCAAAACTATACGAGTGACACGTCTTGGGTATTCTATAGTCTTTGCTATTGCTCAGTGTTAGAGGATCTCAGTTCAGCCTGACAGGTAGCCTGCTCCGGATCAGGGCTGCGTTTCCAATAAGCATCATAAGTAGCTCCATTGGGTTCAATGTGTCTACGATGTACTTACGCTTACGATGCTTTTGGGAAACGCAGCCAAGGTTAGTTTCCCAGCATAAGTTGCCACAGTGACTGAGCTTGAGCTAAGGTAAATTTGCTTTATGGAACCAAATCATTTGACAACGAGTCAGACTAACTGAAATAAGCCTGGCTTATTTGGTAAACTTGTTTTATGAAACAGCCCCCAGGATTTGGTAATTAACTAAACCATGGTGAAGTATGAACAGTGTGAAAAAAAAACACAGTCTAGTGATTTGCATTACCGCTCCTGTCCTGTGGGGGCAGTATTGTGTCTAACCTGTAACTGGTCCAGTAGGGTCCCTCCTCGCACTGGTTTGCCCTCTGGGACAGTCGGAGGCACGTTACCTACATTCCTCCTCCTCAAATCCTCCAGTGTGGCCTCATGGGCCACGATCTCGGCCTGAATGACCTGCAGAGAGCATTTTTAATGTTAAAGGCACAAGAGTAAAAGAGTATTATAGTATTATACAAGTAATATAATGATATATCTGTCATTGGTTATTGGATATCTCTGAATATCTACATGTCAGAAGAGTGTGGTTTGAACGAGGAGCTCATACCTGAGCTTCCTGAGGCAGCTGGAAGGCGTCGATGCGGTCGGTGAGGTACGAGGTGAGCGTTTGGTCCAGCTGTGTGAGGGACGTCTGTAGTGTGTGTAACGCCGTCTCGTTCTCTCTCAGAGTCCCCAACTTCTGCTCCAGAGACATCTGACGTGCAGCAGCCTACAACACACACATGAATGTAACACTGCACACATATGATGTGAATCTGAATCAGTTCTGGTGAATCATTTGTTCTGTTCAAAACGAACACACCAGCTGAGTCAGTTCTTCGTAGCGCGAGTTGAAGTTCTCCAGTTTCTCGCTGATGAGTTCATCCAGAATGCCTCCATCTATGAGAGTCTGGGCCAGCTCTCGGATCTGAGTCCTGTTATCACCCGGATGACGCAGATCCGACTCCAGAGACTGAAAGAGAGACACATCAGGACTCCCATTTATGCCATGGACATACTTTTAACATCCGACTCTGTGTTCAAAACGTGATCTGATCACTCAATCAGACAATCTAAAAACATATGTGCTCACATTGTATTTGTAACACTTAAGGTCTGGTCATTTTGTGAGCAAAACAATCTATTGTCAATAATGTAGCAATGTATCACTTTCTGTTGATCAGCGCAGCAAATCTGTGTGAGCAGCTTGAACTTGTTGCCAAATAGGGTTGGGTATCATTTGAATTTTATCAACTCCGATTCTTAACAATTCCAATGTGGTTAAAATAATTTAGTCAAACATTTAGATATAAAACATATATGTCCCTGGAGCACAAAACCAGTCATAAGTAGCACGAGTATATTTGTAGCAATAGCCAACAATACATTGTATGGGTCAAAATTATCAATTTTTCTTGTATGCCAAAAATCATAAGGATATTAAGTAAAGATCATGTTCCATGAAGATATTTTGTAAATGTCCTACTGTAAATATATCAAAATGTAATTTTTGATTAGTAATGTGCATTGCTAAGGACTTCATTTGGTCAACTTTAAATGCAATTTTCTCAATATTTGTATTTATTTTTGCACCCTCAGATTCCAGATTTTCAAATAGTTGTATCTCGGTCAAATACTGTCCTATCCTAACAAACCACACATCAATGGAAAGCTTATTTATCAGCTTTCAGATGATGCATAAATCTCAATTTCGAAAAATGTACCCTTATGACTGGTTTTGTGGTCACAATTATTCTGTGTCTCTTCTTGCAAAACATATAGTTGCTGAATACCAAGAACAAAATTCAGCAGGCTACACAAAAAACTGGATTCAATTAAGAGCTGTTTGTATGCAAATTAGAGCTGCACAATTCTGGATAAATTGAGTTTTTTTATTTATTTAGTTATTTATTTATTTATTTTAATGGAGCTAGTGGGTCTCTCAAGATTCTGAAGAAAAAACATTAGACAACTAAACAAAATCACATGTAATTTTGAATGAATGATTCGATGACTCACTCAAGATTGACTTGTTTTATCACTGGATGAATCAGTTTTTGAATGAATCTCTTGAATGAATGATTCAAAGACAAATACATTTTAACAGCCCCTTTTCGCCACCTACTGGTGTAACAAAGTAATCAATAAATCTTTATTTGAAGTGTCAAATTACTTTCAAAAGGTGATTTACTCAAATTTGATCGCTACCGTACACATCAGTGTTTATTTCCAAACTACAATCTTCTATCCCCGTACTTCTGTGATTATTTTAATGTTTGCAAAACAGAAATAATGATACTGTGCTGTTGAAAATAACTGTTTGTGAAGCAGTTTTATGATCTCACCGTTATGATCGCACATGCCAAAAGTTTACCAGTTGAAACGTTGTCATTTAGGAAGAAGATCACATTGGTGTTTGTGATCTTTAAAGATCTGTTAAATTAAAGTGCTTTTGACATGTTGGTGGTGACACCTCTCTTGCAACATGTTTAGCTTATCACAGATATTATACTTAGCTGCTACAGCTTCTGATCGAAGCCAAATATTGGAGAGTTTAGATTAGCGAGGAAGGTCGGAATCAAAATTTTAATTTTACAACAAGTTTCCGATTCTGGAATTGGAATTGATTTTCGATTCCCAACCCTTTTGCGAAATCTAATTGGGGAAATCTTTCACCCTCACTTGAAATTCTCAATGACGTGGATTGATATTGAAAATATTGGATTTTGGCTGCAAAAATTTGTTGAGCGTGCTAAACCACACCTTTAGCATGAAAGCCGTTACCTCCAGAGCCTCGCTGATAGACTCTGTGTTTTCTGGGATGTTTTCAGTGGCTTGAACTTTCTCCTCCAGTGTGTTCAACCAGCCAGACTCCGCCTCCAGATACTGCAGCAGCTCGATCCAGCAGGACCATTAGCGATTGGCTCTTTCATTCAGAAGGCGGGGCTTCCTGCGACTGAGCGGCCATATTGAGCATTGCATTTTTCCCCATTCAAAACTATACGAGTGACACGTCTTGGGTATTCTATAGTCTTTGCTATTGCTCAGTGTTAGAGGATCTCAGTTCAGCCTGACAGGTAGCCTGCTCCGGATCAGGGCTGCGTTTCCAATAAGCATCATAAGTAGCTCCATTGGGTTCAATGTGTCTACGATGTACTTACGCTTACGATGCTTTTGGGAAACGCAGCCCAGGTTAGTTTCCCAGCATAAGTTGCCACAGTGACTGAGCTTGAGCTAAGGTAAATTTGCTTTATGGAACCAAATCATTTGACAACGAGTCAGACTAACTGAAATAAGCCTGGCTTATTTGGTAAACTTGTTTTATGAAACAGCCCCCAGGATTTGGTAATTAACTAAACCATGGTGAAGTATGAACAGTGTGAAAAAAAAAAACACAGTCTAGTGATTTGCATTACCGCTCCTGTCCTGTGGGGGCAGTATTGTGTCTAACCTGTAACTGGTCCAGTAGGGTCCCTCCTCGCACTGGTTTGCCCTCTGGGACAGTCGGAGGCACGTTACCTACATTCCTCCTCCTCAAATCCTCCAGTGTGGCCTCATGGGCCACGATCTCGGCCTGAATGACCTGCAGAGAGCATTTTTAATGTTAAAGGCACAAGAGTAAAAGAGTATTATAGTATTATACAAGTAATATAATGATATATCTGTCATTGGTTATTGGATATCTCTGAATATCTACATGTCAGAAGAGTGTGGTTTGAACGAGGAGCTCATACCTGAGCTTCCTGAGGCAGCTGGAAGGCGTCGATGCGGTCGGTGAGGTACGAGGTGAGCGTTTGGTCCAGCTGTGTGAGGGACGTCTGTAGTGTGTGTAACGCCGTCTCGTTCTCTCTCAGAGTCCCCAACTTCTGCTCCAGAGACATCTGACGTGCAGCAGCCTACAACACACACATGAATGTAACACTGCACACATATGATGTGAATCTGAATCAGTTCTGGTGAATCATTTGTTCTGTTCAAAACGAACACACCAGCTGAGTCAGTTCTTCGTAGCGCGAGTTGAAGTTCTCCAGTTTCTCGCTGATGAGTTCATCCAGAATGCCTCCATCTATGAGAGTCTGGGCCAGCTCTCGGATCTGAGTCCTGTTATCACCCGGATGACGCAGATCCGACTCCAGAGACTGAAAGAGAGACACATCAGGACTCCCATTTATGCCATGGACATACTTTTAACATCCGACTCTGTGTTCAAAACGTGATCTGATCACTCAATCAGACAATCTAAAAACATATGTGCTCACATTGTATTTGTAACACTTAAGGTCTGGTCATTTTGTGAGCAAAACAATCTATTGTCAATAATGTAGCAATGTATCACTTTCTGTTGATCAGCGCAGCAAATCTGTGTGAGCAGCTTGAACTTGTTGCCAAATAGGGTTGGGTATCATTTGAATTTTATCAACTCCGATTCTTAACGATTCCAATGTGGTTAAAATAATTTAGTCAAACATTTAGATATAAAACATATATGTCCCTGGAGCACAAAACCAGTCATAAGTAGCACGAGTATATTTGTAGCAATAGCCAACAATACATTGTATGGGTCAAAATTATCAATTTTTCTTGTATGCCAAAAATCATAAGGATATTAAGTAAAGATCATGTTCCATGAAGATATTTTGTAAATGTCCTACTGTAAATATATCAAAATGTAATTTTTGATTAGTAATGTGCATTGCTAAGGACTTCATTTGGTCAACTTTAAATGCAATTTTCTCAATATTTGTATTTATTTTTGCACCCTCAGATTCCAGATTTTCAAATAGTTGTATCTCGGTCAAATACTGTCCTATCCTAACAAACCACACATCAATGGAAAGCTTATTTATCAGCTTTCAGATGATGCATAAATCTCAATTTCGAAAAATGTACCCTTATGACTGGTTTTGTGGTCACAATTATTCTGTGTCTCTTCTTGCAAAACATATAGTTGCTGAATACCAAGAACAAAATTCAGCAGGCTACACAAAAAACTGGATTCAATTAAGAGCTGTTTGTATGCAAATTAGAGCTGCACAATTCTGGATAAATTGAGTTTTTTTATTTATTTAGTTATTTATTTATTTATTTTAATGGAGCTAGTGGGTCTCTCAAGATTCTGAAGAAAAAACATTAGACAACTAAACAAAATCACATGTAATTTTGAATGAATGATTCGATGACTCACTCAAGATTGACTTGTTTTATCACTGGATGAATCAGTTTTTGAATGAATCTCTTGAATGAATGATTCAAAGACAAATACATTTTAACAGCCCCTTTTCGCCACCTACTGGTGTAACAAAGTAATCAATAAATCTTTATTTGAAGTGTCAAATTACTTTCAAAAGGTGATTTACTCAAATTTGATCGCTACCGTACACATCAGTGTTTATTTCCAAACTACAATCTTCTATCCCCGTACTTCTGTGATTATTTTAATGTTTGCAAAACAGAAATAATGATACTGTGCTGTTGAAAATAACTGTTTGTGAAGCAGTTTTATGATCTCACCGTTATGATCGCACATGCCAAAAGTTTACCAGTTGAAACGTTGTCATTTAGGAAGAAGATCACATTGGTGTTTGTGATCTTTAAAGATCTGTTAAATTAAAGTGCTTTGACATGTTGGTGGTGACACCTCTCTTGCAACATGTTTAGCTTATCACAGATATTGTACTTAGCTGCTACAGCTTCTGATCGAAGCCAAATATTGGAGAGTTTAGATTAGCGAGGAAGGTCGGAATCAAAATTTTAATTTTACAACAAGTTTCCGATTCTGGAATTGGAATTGATTTTCGATTCCCAACCCTTTTGCGAAATCTAATTGGGGAAATCTTTCACCCTCACTTGAAATTCTCAATGACGTGGATTGATATTGAAAATATTGGATTTTGGCTGCAAAAATTTGTTGAGCGTGCTAAACCACACCTTTAGCATGAAAGCCGTTACCTCCAGAGCCTCGCTGATAGACTCTGTGTTTTCTGGGATGTTTTCAGTGGCTTGAACTTTCTCCTCCAGTGTGTTCAACCAGCCAGACTCCGCCTCCAGATACTGCAGCAGCTCGATCCAGCAGGACCACACCTCCTGAACATCAGTACAAACACATCAGACTTCAGCTAAACATCCAAAGAGGAGCCAAACCACATCTGGAGCAGGGCTGTCCAATAGCAAGTCTTCCTCTGTGTGTGTGTGTGTGTATGTGTACCTCAAGCGTGTGGCACTTGCTCTTGAAGCGATCACAGAGTTTCTGGTAGTTCTGCAGCACTTCAGTGAGCTCAGGGCTCAGGTCAGGACCACCAGGGGGCGTCTTTCCAATCAGCACATTAATGCTGTCCTTCAAAATCTTTACACGCACTTCCTTCTGTAACACATCCTCTTTAGCCCTCTGAAACACACAGAAAGAGAGAGAACACGTACACAAAAGTCTTTAAGTAAGGGAGTATGTAAATAAATAGGAAGGAAGAAAATTATCATGAAAAACCTTTGGCACAATTATGCCTTTGACACAAGAAACTTGACTAACATTGTCAGAGCTTTAGAAAAAATAATAAAAAATAAAATAATACAGATAAAAAAAAAACTATAAATAACACAGTCACAATAAAACAATAACACATTCAAAAAAAATCTTACATGATACCAAAACTAGCTGGCATTTACAACCTGCTCGAAATTAGTTTTAATCATAAAAAGGTACAACTTTACATTATGTTTTACTAATAAATGTTTAACAAACAATATATAATCCTTAACAGATCACTTGTTTATGTATAATCAAAAGTAAAACGTGTTATCAAAACTGAAACTATTTAAATAATTTTTAATAGAAAATATTAATATATGTTGCCTTTGCAACTAACTAAAAATTAGTTGAAGTACTAAAATGACTAAAACTGAGAAAATAAAATCCAATCTAAATAGAGATATAAAACAAACAAAAGGCAAAAGCACATAAACAACATTCCTAAAATTAAAAAATTTAAATAAAAACAACATATAAAAACACTAATTCAATTAATAAATGGTATAACAGTATATAAATAATACTAAAATAGCATTGGAAAATACAAGAATTATAACTGTACATTAATACGCAACACAATATAGAATGCATAAAATAATTAATCAATATTAATAATGAAAGTTATTATAGATCTGTTATTTTCAACCTACTCATACGCACCTTCATATCCTGCAGCGCCTCCTCCAGCTCCTCTGGGCTCTTGTACTCAAAGTCTCTCATGAGAAACTCCTCGTCCACTTGAATCATCCACTCGCGCATCTCCGCCACGTCTTTCTTCAGATTCATCACTTTCTCCTGACCTTCACTCACACGCTCCTCACGCCTCAACAACTGCAAACAAAATCCACGTAACATGACTTATCCCAGAAGAACATGTTCCTGAATCAAGCCGGGTTGGGAAGTGGCTTACTGAAACTTAAACCACCTTGTACAAGCTCTTCCCTTGCTGTGTAGCTAATATATGTTAAAGGGATAGTCCACCCAAAAATGAAAATTTGATGTTTATCTGCTTACCCCCAGGGCATCCAAGATGTAGGTGACTTTGTTTTTTCAGTAGAACACAAATGCCACCTATCTCTCAAATGGACCATTGACGCTCCTAATTGAGATTGTAGATAGGTGGCGGTAATGCACTTATAATTCTGCGATCCGCCGTAAAGCAAGAAGAAGAAGACGACGCGTCACACGCTGGCTTAAGAAGACGCAAACGCGCTCAGGACAGTTCGGACATTGCAGTAATTCAGAGTATTGCTAGGCGGTATACCGGTTCATACCGAATACCGTTGTTTATTTTTGTTATGATATAAATTTTTTAAATACCGCAAAATGCATGTCGCTTAAACAATGTTCGGAACGCGACACTGTTTGAAAGGGGTCTCTTTTCACTGTTGCACTGTGGTGAGGGAACAGCTGTATGTGTTACTAAGCGTGAACGTTCCTAAACTGAAGCTGTAGAACTAATAGACCGTGATGACACAGAAGAACTCCTCCACAATATCCACACTGACCGCCGCAAATATCCAGCGCCCCCTGCCATCAGCTCCCGCGTCTCACACACACGAACATAATTTGGAAAAACACCGTGATAAAAATTTTTGGTAATACCGCCCAGCACTAATTCAGAGGTTAAAAAAAAACTATATAAATACTGTTCAGTTTCTTGCACAGACCGATCGTTTCGTGTCTTTACACATCAATGTATCGTCACAAGGGTTTAATTTGGTTTTGTTTATGTATGTTTTAGACTCTCAAAGCCGTGATTCCCATTCACTTCCATTATATGACTGACAGACTGCAACGGTTTGACTTAAAAATCTCAGTTTGTGTTCAACTGAAGAAACAAAGTCACCTACATCTTGGATGCCCTGGGGGTAAGCAGATAAACATCACATTTCCATTTTTGGGTGAACTATCCCTTTAAGGCCATTGCATTCAGTGTTCTGTGTTTCTCTTTCTCGCCTCTTTACTGAGCGTGTCCCAGCGTCTCTGATTGTCGTCCAGCTCCGTCTGCCCCCAGCTGATCAGACCCGGTCCTGAGCTCTGCTGCACGGCTGCCACGTTCTCCTTTATCTGCTTCAGAGACGAGGCCATGCTCTCCATCTCACTCAGCAGCTCCTGCACAGACACATCTCAAACATCACTATCAACTCCACAGAAACTCTAACGTTTCGGTTTTGCTGAGGAAATTGCTCAACCATCAACTTCAGCTGATTTCTCAACCAGTTTAAACTATGATTAGCAAACCAGTTCAACAAGCCCACCACCAGCTCAGCCACGGTGGTCAACCAGGACAACCCTGGACCTGTTGATAAACCAACTAAACCAGCGGCAAACAGCTAGAAACTATGTAAAACTAGCAGCATTAAAGACCTGATATACTTCAAGCAAAATCAAAGAACAAACTAGTGTGAACAAAGTCGATCAAAGCTCATTTGGAGTTTGTTTCAGTCCATCAGACGTCCACAAGTAAAAACAATCACTGGAGAGCTGATTTATAGCAGGTATTGAAGAGTAATTTTAACTGAAAGCTGCACTGACACTGCTTATTTAAGTTTAATACTGAAAAGTTGCTTGCTTTAAAGCAATCTATTGTATAACATGGAGTTTTGAATCGCATGCTCATGCATGCAAATCCACATTGCTATGATCAGATGCTTTCTTAAATTGATAATTCACCTAAAAATGAACATTTGCTGTTAATTTACTCATCCTCAGGCCATCCCACATGTAGATGACCATTTTCTTCAGTAGAACAATAAAGAAGATTTTTAATTGAAACTGTGGTCCTTGATAAAATGCAAATCAATGGCTACCTTCACTTTGAGAGTCAAAAAAAGCATACCAGGGAACACAAAATTAGTATTCATGGCTCCTGCCGATATATTAAGGTCTTATGAAGTGAAACGATCGGTCTGTGCAAGAAACTGAACATTATTTACAACATTATTACCTGTAATCCAGAGTCTCAGACAAACGGTCCGAAATGATGTTCAGTTTGTGAGTGAATCATTTTTTTGAACCAATTATTTTTAGTGAACTAGTTGAACCAGTTCACCAAATCTGACTGAAGCGTCTGAAACTGTTTGCGGCTCGAGCAGCATAGATCTACAAGTTCCTCAATCAAAACTCACTTTCAGATGCCTGACAGTCACTCTGACTCGAAATGAGCCCAAATAGCGGGGTATCTGATCCTGTGATGAATGAACTGATTCAGTGCTCCAGTTCCTCCAACAGATGAGCCTGTGATATGAACACGCATGAAGCGAGACCAAATCAACTTTTTGATGGTTTCTCATTGTTTATGTGAAAAGGTGAGCTGATGGAGACTAGTTTGTTCACATTATGTGCTTTAGACATGTAAAACATCCACGTTTCACATCAGGTTTAAAGGTAATGTTATAAATAATGTTCAGTTTCTCGCACAGACTGATCGTTTCGCTTCATAAGACCTCAATATATCGTCAAGAGCCACCGGTATCAATTGTGTGTTTCCTGTATATGCTTTTATTTGACTCTCAAAGTGCCGGTAGCCATTGACTTTCATTTTATAAATCACCAAGAACCATGGTTTCAGCTAAAAGTCATCTGTTGTACTCAAGAAAACAAGTGAACTACATCTCGGATGACCTGAGGGTGAGTAAACTAACAGCAAATGTACATTTTCGGCTGAACTATCCATTTGACTGACATTTTATCACCGATGTCATGTTTGTTGTGCGTTTATTTTGTTATTGAGAGGAAAGTGTGCAACATATATTCACATATAACAGTATACCGCAGCAAAAGCATGTCAAACTTCTTTTTTAGCCCTAAATGAAAAATGAAAAAGATCTTTGCTGAGAGTATATTGAGGCTTTTATTTAACTAGCTGGATTATTCACCATTACTCTTTCACCTGAATGACTTATTGAATGCGTTGACCTCTGACCTTGCACTGGTTGAGTTCTTCCTGTAGTTTGTCGCCGTGACTGAAGCCGCTGGCGTCTCGAGACAGCAGCTCCTCAACCGCATCCAGCCAGCGCTCCACCTCCTCACTCTTCACCTGATCCACATCAACACCACCATCAAAACACACCACATCCATGTTAAGACAAGCATCTGAATCAGGCTGATGGCACAGCTCTCACCTTTGTGTCCTTCATGCTACCCAGAATGCACTGCAGCATGCTGAGCTGATCCTGGGCGGCGGTGGAGAGCTCAGTCCAGGCCTGCTGCTCTGCTGCCTCCTCCAGCTGCTGCTCTATCTCAGCACAAAGAGCCTAGAAAACAGGCCAAACTACATTACCCAGAAGAGTCCTGCAGATTCACCTCTCCTCACTCTCAACCAGAGTTCACCAGGTCATACTTCATACTTTAAATCATAAAAATGTTTGTTAACTAAATACATATAAATTTAAAATATACATTTTGATGAAATAAGAAAAAACTACTTAAAAATGAGAAATGTTGCCCTGGCAACTAACTGAAATCAATTTAAGTGGAAGTACTAACATTACTAAAAAATTTAATAAAAATGTATAAAAGCTAAATAGAAATATTAAAAAACCAAAATGACAAAAGCACATAAAAATTACTAAACTATGAAAATGAGAACTGAAAATAAAACAAAATTTGATGATTAATATAATGATATTATAATATTACGATATTTTAATATTACAATTATTAAATAATACTAAATACTAATAAAAATTTGCATTACTAATAAATGCTAATAATAAATAACTAAATACTACTAATAAATGAATAAATACTATAATATTGTATAATACTAAGATAACACTGCACAAAAACACCTTTATCGCTGACTAAAATGTTTTTGGAATTTATGCAGAAATAAAATAAAATAAAATAAGACACATCACAGTTCACCATGATTGCGTGCGAAGTGTCTTTAAAATACCAGATAATGAGATTTAAAAAAAAATAATAGGTGTTAAGTGTATTTGTATTTTTTTATGACATGTCAAATACTGTTAAATTGAGACTTGGATATGCTTGGATATGCTGGTTTTGAAAACTTATGTTTGATATGTAAACATATGTATTCAAAGTGTGTTTTTACTTTAATGCTTACTAGAAAAAAACTACTTAAAAATGAGAAATGTTGCCCTGGCAACTAACTGAAATCAATTTAAGTGGAAGTACTAACATTACTAAAAAATTTAATAAAAATGTATAAAAGCTAAATAGAAATATTAAAAAACCAAAATGACAAAAGCACATAAAAATTACTAAACTATGAAAATGAGAACTGAAAATAAAACAAAATTTGATGATTAATATAATGATATTATAATATTACGATATTTTAATATTACAATTATTAAATAATACTAAATACTAATAAAAATTTGCATTACTAATAAATGCTAATAATAAATAACTAAATACTATAATATTGTATAATACTAAGATAACACTGCACAAAAACACCTTTATCGCTGACTAAAATGTTTTTGGAATTTATGCAGAAATAAAATAAAATAAAATAAGACACATCACAGTTCACCATGATTGCGTGCGAAGGTTAGCAAGTGTCTTTAAAATACCAGATAATGAGATTTAAAAAAAAATAATAGGTGTTAAGTGTATTTGTATTTTTTTATGACATGTCAAATACTGTTAAATTGAGACTTGGATATGCTTGGATATGCTGGTTTTGGTTATGCTTGAAAACTTATGTTTGATATGTAAACATATGTATTCAAAGTGTGTTTTTACTTTAATGCTTACTGTGCACATTCTTGAACTACTGCTGAAAATGTTCATTTCTACAAAAATAGCATGCACACATTTTTCCATGGAAAACCCATCTTGGAAATCCTTACTTGAAAACGAAGAAGAAGCTGCTGTGCTGCTGCTTCAAATTTTCGGCATGTCTACAACAATTCTTACAAGTATAACACGACATAGCTGGGCGCCGTGGACAGATGCCGAACGGCGCCGCCGGTGTGCCTACACTTATAGAAAATAATGTATTTGAATTTTAAAGATGTGGAGCGACGCGACGCGACGCTGCGCTTCTCTTCCGGTGCGCGACCACCTGAAATGCTGTTTTTTCACCTCCATGCCCAAACGTCTTTGTTTGGCTTCTGAAAGCGGATGATGTCAGGAAACAGTGGTTGCGATTTACTTTTTAACTCTGTTCCTGAGCATTATAAGTCGTGTTTGCCCCTCGTTCACTGGGGCGTGTTGATTTGCTTATTCATTCTTCTCACAACTCAATCTCCCTCTCCCTCTATCCTTTCAGCATTCATGATAAATTCACATTGGGCATCAGAAAGAGAAAGCTTTTATTTGTGAACAGGTTGTGTACACAGACAGGATCTCTGATGAGAGTCATTCATTAACTACTCAAGTCTCCTTGGGAACTTTTTATTGATCAGAGGTTGCTATTTTAGGAGACTTTATCAAAGCTAAGTATACACTTTGTCTCAATTTTTTTTTCATATTTCTTAGTAATCATTTTCAAATTGTGATCAAGTTACACTCTAAAAAACACTGGTTTAATTTTCAGCCCAAATGTTTGTTTAGAACAGATTTGGAGAAATGTAGCATTACAATGGATCCTCTGCAGTGAATGGGTGCCATCAGAATGAGAGTCCAAACAGCTGATAAAAACATCACAATAATCCACAAGCAGTCCACTCCAGTCCACCAATTAACAGCGTGTGAAGTGAAAAGCTGCTGTTTTTGTAATAAACAAATTCATCATTAACGTGTTTTAACTTTAAACTGTTGCTTCCAGATCAAATACGAGTCCATAATATATAACACTTTCTCCAGTGAAAAAGTCATCTCGCCTGAATTAGGAGAGAAATATGCATGGATCAGATATTATGGACTCGTATTTGGCTTCCTAAAGTGTTAATTGGTGGACTGGAGTGGTGTGGATTACTGTGATGTTTTTATCAGCAGTTTGGACTCTCATTCTGACGGCACCCATTAATTTAAGAGGACCCATTGCTGAGCAAATGACTACATTTCTCCAATGTAGTGAGTAGATTTTCAGCATATTTTTATTTTTGGGTGAACTATTCAATAAACCCTTTAGACTGTATAATTTTGTGATGCATCACAATGTATCATGACACACCATGACATAGATGGTTATACCAAGTCCTGCTTCGAGAATCAAATGCTTCTCTTACTTTGTGCTCCTCTATCTGGGCAAGATAGCCCTCCATGTCTCCTGCTATTGGCTCTTTCTCCATCTTACGGATCCGCCCCTCCGTCTGCGTCAGCCAATCAGAGAGCTGCTGGAGCTGCTGTTGCTGAAGGTTCATCAGAACTTCATGAAGTCTGAAGACAAAGGAGAGATGACAAATTCAAGCACACTCTTCAAACAGAAGACTTCGGCAGGAATGTGTGCGTCCGTACCTGGACTGACGGTCCATGCTGGCGACCCGCAGGTTTTCCCAGCGGGAGTTGAGCAGTGTCATCTGTTCTCGGATCTCATCCTCCTCTTCCTCACTCAGGTTGCCTTGAGCGATCAGCTGGTTTCCCGCCTGTAAGACGTTACCCACGCTGCTCTGGTGGGCTGTCAATTCCATCATAAAGGCCTGAGGAGACAAGACGACACATCAGTTACCAGGATGACTACAAACCATCTTCACAGATGTCTTAGAGTACAAGTCATTTAGACGGTTCTAAACAAAGCAAAAAAAGGTTTAAATATGCTATATTTTAAGATAAATGCATTTTTACGTAAGAAACCCAGTACCTTTTTATATGGATTTATTGGCAGTGGTTGTGTGAGAAGGAACGTTTTCTTATATAATAACCATAATAATTTAATATGTATGCATTTATTTATTTGATAAGTAGTCATGTAATAAGCAGCTGCACCGTTTAATGGTTTATTATGGCAAAAATCGACATGAGGGAGAGCATTATGATGACTTTACCATAGTTAATTGTGTTTTAGGCACTGCATATTGCATTTAAAAATAATTATTTCATCAAGTAATACAGTTCATCATACTTACTGTAGGCTTTTATTTTTGCCAAAAAATACATGGGAACGGTAACATTTTAATAATAAAATGTGTTGGGTATGAACATTAGTATGAACTATCAATATACATTTTTTACAGCATTTATTAATCTATGTTGATTTTCATTTATGGCCATTTATATATCTTTATCCAATGTTTTATAAATATGTCTGCTTCATTTTTCTTCACATCTGTTTTCTATTTGAACTTTTTGTTACAATACAAAATAATTTTACTGAAAATTAGAGGTGTAACGGTACATGCATTCGTACTGAAAATTTTCGGTACGGGTTTTTCGGTTCGGTGCGCACATGTACCAAACAAATCGTTCCATTTTTTTCAGGAAATTCAGACTATAAATGCCGTTTTGGCACTCTTTGATGAGGCGCGACAGATCGCTGTACAGAAGCCTTGGCAGCGCAGAGTGCGAGCGAGCGCATAATCATCTCTTTCCTCTTTATTACTAGTTTTAACATGAAATAAACATTAAATGAACATCTCATGTAATCGTTTAATTAGTGTTTCAACCGCGGAAAGACGTCATTAAAACAGCTTGTAAACAAAATGCCACGTAGCATTTAATTTACCTCAGGCAAGTCATCAGTGTCCACAGCTCGTTATTTGCTAGGGAAGTCTAGAGAAGAGCATTTTTAGAAATATTAGACTATATTCTTCATTATATTTTACTTTACCAGTTCATGATGTCTTTACTATTTAATGTATGTTTAGATAAATCTTTTATGAAACAAGTTATTACAGCCACTGTGTAAATGACTATTTCAACAACAAATAGAAATTGTATAATTTAAAAGTTAATTTAAAAACTGCATTATGTGCAACTTACATGTTTGCATACAATATATAAAAAAAAAAACAGTAGTTGAATTTAAGTTTGGGCTCTGTTGTTAGCTGTAATCTTATAGTATTGTAAAAGGGCTCCCTGTAGTTTAGAGCAGGAGCTGAGGTAGATTTTTATCCCTAGGAAAAATTGTAATTGTAATTTAATTTATTTAAAGAAAAAGCAATTTGTTCAGTAAACCACTGTTTAATTTAAAAACTGTACTGAAACCGTCAAAACCGAGGTACGTACCGAACCGTCATGTTTGTGTACCGTTACACCCCTACTGAAAATGTATTCATTTATTACAACTTTAACAAAAATGGGCCCCTTTGAAATCAGGATTTTGTGTTTTGTGATTTACTATAAATTTATAATCAAAAAACATCAAATCGAATAAAATTGAATCTTTTTATGTAATTAGTCTATTAAAATGTATTAAAATGAAAACACACAATTCCTTTACAACACATCATTGCATTTAAATTTTTATTTTGTCAAAAATGTGCTGCACAACAGGTTTACTGATTAAATTCAAGCAATGCTGAAATATTTCTGCCATAATTTCTTCAAGTTAAAGCAAACTTTTATTTTGGTGGTTTGCCGTGAAGATCAGATTCAGAAAATGTATTTGACGATAGCTTTGCTCAAATGAAAGGGTGAAATGCTGGTGCAGTGACTCTCAGAGCAGCTCTGGAGATGAAGTACACGTGTTCACGTCCTCATATAGTGAGACTTGTGCTTGAGTATGTGTAGTAGAAGAAAACGTGCCACGCATTCACACAGTATCTTATGATCTATTCTCGAAACAGAAAAACGATCAAAAAAGACAAATGATGTAACAAACCATTTGCACATTATCTAAATCTCTGATGTTTCAAGTGGAACCAGAGTGCAGAGACAAACAGGTTCAAGCTTCAGGAAAAGCCCAGTGCTCAGAGGATCTCCAGAGCTTTCCTGCATTTGCCTTGCTTTTGTTTTTGCGTCAGTGCCGTTCAGAGTTTATGTGCCCCGGCTCTGCTGTCTGTCTGAGGTCTCTCTGCCTCACAGAATTCCTCACATTCCTGGCATGTTCGGAGCACGTTCTCCGACAAGACGGGAACACGGAGCATCTGAACACGGGACATGCTAACACTTAAAGTCCTCAGGTCAATCAAAAAGAGCAGCGGTGGGCGGTTTCATTGTGTGATGAATTTTGTTATTAACATAATGAAATCCTATTTAAGCTGCTGCTGCTTCTTCTTCATGTGAGACTAAATTTAGTCTGTATCTCCTCTTAAAGTTTTCAAGCAACAACCACCAAAACTCAGGTCAGACATTCAGACTGGTCTGACTCAGGCTGCTGTATCTTTAACTGATCTGACATATACTTTTCGTAAACCCGATGATCAAAACAATAATAAAGTAAAAACTCTCATTGAGGGGGTCAAAACTTTTGTATTTTTTGTAAGACTTATAGTGCATTTAAGTTGTCTATCACTAGTAAAGCTTAACGGATATTCTGGGACGATGTGCTAAATTATGTTAGTAACATGCTAATTTATGCTAGCTATGTGCTAACCATGCTAGCAACATGTTAAAACACGCTAGCTACATGTTAAAACATGTAAGAAACACGTAAAACATGCTAAATCATGCTAGAAAAATGCTAAGACATGTTAAATCGTGCTAAAAACATGATAGAAACATGTCAAAATATGCTTAATCATATTAGCAACATGCTAAAACATGCAAGAAACGTGATAAACATGTTAAATCATGCAAAAAACATGATAGAAACATGCTAGAAAACATGACAGAAACATGTCAAGATATGCTTAATCATTAGCAACATGCAAGAAATGTGAAAACATTGCTAAACCATGCTAAAAACTAGGGGTGTGCGATATATATCGTCTGCGATAATATCGTAATTGTTGTTTTAACGATGTGTGATTTGACATTATCGAGTATTTTGCAAAAACCATTCAAAACAGCCCTACAGAGCGCACGCATACATTACGTGAAGTCTAGACTAGTGCGTGTGCGCATTTAGTGTGTTTTCTTTCACTGCATGATTCAGGCTATTAAAATGCATTTAGAATGATCACAAATTCAAGACATGATGGCAGAACATTTATATATTTATACCACTTCATATAGTTATTCAATTTCACACGGAAGAGTGCCTTTTTCTCCAAATATTACCATGATTACAAATGTGACATTGAATTCATAACAAAGCTTTGTCAAGCCAACATCAAAGTTTGTTATTCATCGTTACCCATCTATTTTTATTTTTTTATTTTAATCACAGTAATGTTATATTGTTATGTTATATCTTCCAGAGTAATTCAATGAAAAAAGAGATGATGGTTTTTTGCCATTCTAAATGCTACCAACGTTTATGAAGTGTTATTGTGTGTCACATATACCTCATGTGTGTGGAACTGGTCTTTGACCTCCTCCACGTCGTCGGACACGTCGTCCTGCATGTGCAGCGTGTCTTCGGCCGACAGCAACCAGGTGAGCACCTCCTCCAGCGTGATCTGATACGTGTCCAGACTGACCTCCCTGTCCACCTCCGTCAGTGTGCTGGGCATCTCTGGCCGTGTGCTGCTCACCTCCTCCGTCTTTCCAGACAAACCCTGCACAGCAACACAGCGCTTCAGTTAACAGCTCAACTGAGTATAATGTTATAGAAAACGTTAAGCGCTATGAATGTGCCAGCTTTCCCACATGTAAAATTTCGGTAAGGGTTTCACGTGTTTACACAGCCGTGTCTTTGTGTGTTTTAGGAAACAAATTAAACATGTTAGCATTTATGTTCAAAACGCAAATTTTGTGGCAGGTGAAGAGACATCAATGGCGTGCTGTAAATGATGATGAACATCACACTAATTAATTCTCAAAGGGAAGTGAACGAGACTTTTAAGAACCAGTGACTTCAGTCTGACTCATAAGTCACAGCATCCATGTAAAAAATTAAATTAATCAAAAATTAAAATGTAAAACTTCTTAAGATGGCCGTCATTTTAACTACAGGTTCTGTTGACACTTGAGTTGAATTACTGAAATAAATGAACTTTTCCACGACATTCTAATTTACTGAGATGCACCTGTAAATAAATAAAAATGCTGCTCTTTTGAACTTTTAATTCATCAAATAATCCTGAAAAAAAGTATTGCTGTTTCCACAAAAAATTCTCACATGATCCTTCAGAAATCATTCTGATATGTTGATTTTCTGCTTAAGAACCATTTTTGATTATGAAAATAGTTGTGATGCTTATAATTTTTGTGGAAACTGTGATACATTTTTTCAGCATTCTTTTTATGAATGAATATTACATATTATATTTATAAAGGTATTATATGCAAGTAGATTTTTTTAAAGATAAATTTAAATTGACTAAACTTAAAATTGGTTGAAATTTGCTTAATAGCCCTGAAAACGGTGCAAAGAGTCTTTAATGTTTAAAACCGAATTCCTTTTTATCATGTGTGTTTTGATTTTGTGATGAATGTTGACCTGGACGTGTCTACTGAGATTCACTGTGCATCTATTGTGAGCTGGCCTAGCATTCCATCATGGAAAATACCATGTAAATAAACTATTCCTTTCTTTTCAAAGACTCACAGGAAAATTACTTGTGGAAAAAGTCATTACAAGGCTCTGAGCCGCACACTCAAAACAAGAAGAGCTGCACGAACTATCAGCAGGACCTTCAGATGCAGACAATACTGCCACGTGTTCTCAGCTGACTAAACACCGGCTAACAGCACAACAGGGCCGGTCAGGTGATATCATTCACATTCTCAGATGTTTATGTCCTACGCCTTAAAAACTGACAGCTTTTCTAAACCCGGCGACCTACATTCCTCAGCACGCCCATGACGGAAACCTCACAGCTCATTGATAAGAGTGAAACACTAATCCAAACACTAAACACATCCATCGACCGCTAATTGTGAGAGTCTGATGGAAATAGAAGCAGGGTTTTCATTGTGCTGTATAATAAAAGAGGCAGAATCAGGTAATGAAACCATCTGATCTGAAATATTACATCGGGGAACCAAACGGCACCACACCCGAGAACTCTGGGAAAAATGTTCAAAGTGCATCAAAAGAGAGATACGAAATAATGAAAATAGAAAGAAGCTTAGACTGATAACTCGAATACAAAGGCAACACTGTCCTGGGGAGTATGAACTTTACAGCAGGCAATGCCAAAAACATGCTACTACCATGGTAACGTATCCAAAAAACATAGTATGACCATAGTGCATGTACAAAAACCATGCCATTGCCATGATATGGTATTGCCATACTGTAAGTGGAAAAAAAAAACATTCACAATATGGTATTACCATGGTGCAAGTAAAAAATCCATTGCAATGTCATGACGGATGTCAAGAACATGGTATGGTACCAGATAAAAAAAAATTAAAAAAAACCATTCTACTACCATAGTATAAGAGAAAAAAACATGGTATTACCATGGTACCAGATCCAAAATTATACTGTTTAACAGTAAAAATTTTAAATAAGTATTTAAGAAAAAAAACATGATAATTTTATTCAAATACTAATATTTATGTCTGACTTGATCATTTTCAAACAATAAACCATCAAGCTTTTTACTTTGGCTGCTCACGTGTAAATGACACAGTGTTGCTCTGAAACATGCTATCGAATTACAATAAATTAAATTAATTTAATAAAATCACAACCTATACAATAAGTTATCGGCCTATTGCACAAAGCTCTATTTACTTAAAGGTGACATATCATGAAAATCTGACTTTTCCAGGTTTTAAATGCAATAATCAGGTCCCCGGTGCATCTACCAGCCAAGGAAACGTGAAAAAGATTAACCCCGTAACTTTGTTTAGGTAAGCCTTTTTCTGCAAGCTTTTAAGAAAATGAGCGCGTCTGATTTCACTCCCTTGGTGACGTGGCAAAGGGATCTCATTATAATATTACCGCCCCTTAATCTGTAAGTTTGCACCCATGGCTCCGTTATTGTGTTTTCACAAGCGACAACGGTGTATTAGTTCTAATGCCATGGCGAAAGTTTGAGCTAAACACGCTAACTGTTCTGTCTTTGGCTGCACAGACGAGCACAGAACACTGTTTAGAGTCCCAGCGTCAGAGGAGATGAGAGAAGTGCATTTATTGATTTATTTACTGTATATTGCTGCTGCCACACAGATCTCAAATAAACATGCGATTTATTTCCCAGCTGCTTACCTTCACAGACATAACCGACTGTTTTTGTAACTTGTGTGTGTGGTTTTAACGTAAACTTGTGTGTGAATGAGAACTTAGTTTAGAACTCATGCTGTGACAGCCGCTTTCTGTGCGTGTGCTTCAGATGCGTGCGCTCAGAAAACCATATATCAGGAGTTTAAACTCATATGGTTTAAAACGCATGATTTCAGTGCGATAAACATGATAATCAGAACCAAAACAGATGTTTTAGCAGGTACGAGCTGTAAAGGCGCAGCTCTATTCTGGAAAAGGGGGCGGGGAGCAGCAGCTCATTTGCATTTAAAGAAACAGGCCCGAAAAACAGCGTGTTTCTGCTTCCACTCAAAATAGACATTTTCAAAATGTTATAATAAATGATCCGTGGAGTATTTTGAGCTGAAACTTAACAGACACATTCTGGGGACACCAGAGACTTATATTACTGTAACACAGTTCGTAGTCACGGGAAGGAGGCGGGAACCGGCAAACATTTAAAGAAAACTTTAATAATAAAACAAACACAAAATAGCCCCTCGCGGACGACTGTCGCGCACAAACAGAACCAAAACACAAAATAAAGTCCAGGCCTGGTCCTCTCTCGTCTTTCACTGTCGTCACTCCTCCTTTTATCCTTCCGGAGCTCCT
>NW_015505543.1:235380-251133 GCF_001515645.1 Sinocyclocheilus grahami
TTTGGCTGCACAGACGAGCACAGAACACTGTTTAGAGTCCCAGCGTCAGAGGAGATGAGAGAAGTGCATTTATTGATTTATTTACTGTATATTGCTGCTGCCACACAGATCTCAAATAAACATGCGATTTATTTCCCAGCTGCTTACCTTCACAGACATAACCGACTGTTTTTGTAACTTGTGTGTGTGGTTTTAACGTAAACTTGTGTGTGAATGAGAACTTAGTTTAGAACTCATGCTGTGACAGCCGCTTTCTGTGCGTGTGCTTCAGATGCGTGCGCTCAGAAAACCATATATCAGGAGTTTAAACTCATATGGTTTAAAACGCATGATTTCAGTGCGATAAACATGATAATCAGAACCAAAACAGATGTTTTAGCAGGTACGAGCTGTAAAGGCGCAGCTCTATTCTGGAAAAGGGGGCGGGGAGCAGCAGCTCATTTGCATTTAAAGAAACAGGCCCGAAAAACAGCGTGTTTCTGCTTCCACTCAAAATAGACATTTTCAAAATGTTATAATAAATGATCCGTGGAGTATTTTGAGCTGAAACTTAACAGACACATTCTGGGGACACCAGAGACTTATATTACTGTAACACAGTTCGTAGTCACGGGAAGGAGGCGGGAACCGGCAAACATTTAAAGAAAACTTTAATAATAAAACAAACACAAAATAGCCCCTCGCGGACGACTGTCGCGCACAAACAGAACCAAAACACAAAATAAAGTCCAGGCCTGGTCCTCTCTCGTCTTTCACTGTCGTCACTCCTCCTTTTATCCTTCCGGAGCTCCTCCGTGAGACTCGAGACCGGTGAGTGGTGCAGGTGTCGCTCATTATCAATTACTCCACTGGCCTCGCTCCGTTCCCACGGCTCTCGGCCCCGCCCCCACTCGTCAAAATTACATATTGTAAAAATGGGCATAATATGTCTCCTTTAATTGTTCAGCCCTTAGCAAAACTAATGCACACTATTGTATCAGAGGATAATACCCAGGTATTTTAATACAAACTCAAGTTTGCACACGCCAACTCATCCTTTATTACTATTGTTCACATTTTGGAACAATGTAAACAAGTCATCAAAACTATGAAATAAACACGAGTATAAGAATTATGTGACTGCATGGTTGCTTTTGTACTGTATGGTTGCTCTTAAGATCAAAAGGTCAAGGATCATGTGACAAATTTAGTTAAGTGTGACCAAGTTTTGACCATGGTAATGTTATATTACACAAAAGCATGGAAAAGTACAGTATCATTATGCTAGCAAATTTTTGGACAATAGTACTTGCATGCAATACTCCAAGGTAAATATACTTCTAACATTGCTGATGTTTAACTATGATATTACCATAATAAATGCACATAAAAGCATGCTATAGTCTATTCCTATAGTGCATGTCCAAAAAAACATGCCAATACCATGCTGCTTTTTACACCATTTGTACACAGCCATGCAAGAAAAGTATTACCCATCTCTGACTGCATGTGTGCACGATATATATGCACTGCACAACTGTATGACTCACTCTTACCAGTGAAAGCAGAAGACAGAGAGGAACAGTGAGAGAGAGAGAGAGAGAGAGAGAGAGAGAGAGAGTGTGTGGCTGATGTTTAACTATGATATTACCATAATAAATGCACATAAAAGCATGCTATAGTCTATTACCAAGGTGCATGTCCAAAAAAACATGCCAATACCAGGCTGCTTTTTACACCATTTGTACACAGCCATGCAAGAAAAGTATTACCCATCTCTGACTGCATGTGTGCACGATATATATGCACTGCACAACTGTATGACTCACTCTTACCAGTGAAAGCAGAAGACAGAGAGGAACAGCGAGAGAGAGAGAGAGAGAGAGAGAGAGAGAGTGTGTGAGCGAGAAAGAAAAGGAAACTGGTAGAAGTGGAGTCATTTATTGGCACTAAAGTGTGATGCCCATTTTCCACCGGCAGTTCCTCATCAGAAAACACCAGAATAACAACAATCGCTTTTTAACTGCCATTGCTTTCTTTTGCATCCTGTGAGCAAGAAATCCCATCATGCATGTTCTCTCCTCATATATATTTTGATGAAGAGGCACCTACGTCTGCATGAAGTCATGATTTTCTCCGGTGTTCACAGTCAGCTGAATAAGCAAGTGGCTGTGTTAAATATATCTGTGCGTCTGCTCTGCTGTGTATAACACTTCATTACGATCTGAACAGCTGAAGCCATCTGTTAAAACTCATAATTCCCATTAGCCATCGGGACCATCAATATTAGCTGGAGTTTATAAACACCGAGTCATTAGACAGATGCATGAAGGTGTTTGTGGTTGTTTCAGTAATAAGAGGATTTATGCTAATGTCTACAATCATCATGTCTAGTAACATCAGCTTTCAGTTGACAGACGCAGCACTTTTTTTATTTGATTTGGTTATAAATAGATTAAATGAACACTACTAACATTATTACTCTGTTCCAAAATTTAAACTGCCTATGTAGGCTGCATTTTAAGGCATAGTATATTCTTTCATGTTTTCATTTTCAAATTATAAAGCAGGATTAGCATGTATTCTTCACAGAGAAGGCTTGGTGAAAAATGTAATTCAAGATGGCGGACAAAGTGAGCGAAATGTCAATTATGAATAGAACTGATTAAACTTCAACAATTATAGATTAAAAACTAGTTCAGTCTCATTACAAATGCAGTATTTCAAACAATACTTGTGTGCACCATGTATTTTTATGCTTATTTGAGAATCAGTGTTAGCTTAGCAACATGCTAATACCACGCTCTATTGAAATCAATTGTGATTCAAATTTCTTGTGCATTTAGACATAGCCGCGAGAACGTATTTTGAGGGGGGGCTGAGAAATAAAATGGGGTGCGGTGGAGGAGGTTGGGGTCACGTGACCAGAGTGATGCGAGAAGACTGCGGATCCAAAAGCGCAACTTTTGTTAAAACGAAAATTTCTTTGTTTAAATAAGTGAGCGTCTTTATTGTTGCTGGGTTTTCATAAAAAAAAAAATAATGAACCACAAACTAAGTATTCGTTTTAAATAAGGGAAAAGACCTTATTCAGGCTATTTGGGTTACAACACAAGGCTACAATCATCGTATTCAATTTGTTACTATAAGCTAGCTGTTTAATTTATGCGAATTTGCCATTGTTCTATTTTATGGCTGATGTGTTTTGATTCATAAGATAATAAACCACAAACTACGATCGTTTTAGCCTAAGAGGAAATCCTTATTTATTTGTGATAAATGCGGGTAAAACATATCCTTATTCATTCTGTTAATAAAAGTTCAAAATTTGATATAGGTGAATTTGTCATTGTACTATGTTATTGTATTGCCTTTTTCCCATTAATAACAATAAGCCATAGCATTCGTTTAAGTAAGGGGAAAATCCAAAAACCTTTTATTTATTTGTGTTACAAAGCGGGTACATCAGCCTTATTTGTTCTGTTCATAAAAGTTTTATGTTTAATAAGCGACTTTGTCATTGTAGCATTGCTGATGTTGTGTGTGTTTTTAGCATTAAGAGTAATATTGAATCAACCTTAAAGGTGCAATAGGTGATTGTCTTCAGAAACATTTTTTGTTATGCATGCTGGTTGAAAGTCTCTTCACATCACGATTGCAATCATTAAGTTAAGTGGTCTAAATGTATTTATCTGTATTTATATATTTTGTGGAAGGTGAAGGACAAAGAAATGTTCGTCCAATCAAAACGTTCGGTCCGAGCATTTTAATTGGCTTTCCTACCTGCCTGTCAACGAATGTATTCGCATACCTCTGCGCACCCTGTTCGCACAGACAGGGTACGTCATCAGCGCGTTCACGCACGCTGTGCAGACAGCGCGAGAATGGCAGACAAACATCAACAACCCGATCTTCCTTCCTGGTATTGCAGTACTTTTAAAGTTTTCTCACCGGTGAATGACACATGATGTATCCCAGCGGTTCCCAATTCCAGTCCTCGCACCCCCCGCTCTGCATATTTTGCATGTCTCGCTTAGTTAACATATCCGATTTACATAACCAGCTCATTAGAAGTGAGCTCTGTGCATGAACTGTCTTCCGATCAATATGATCCCAGTCCCTGAGCGGGGGAAATCCGTTGAAGTTTACTTCACTTCGGAATATGGGCTAGAATTGGGAACCGCTGATGTAGCTTATTGTAATGTTGTCTCTGGTCTGTGAGCGTATATGTGTTCAGGGGGCATGGCTTTGGACGGCGATTGCAGGGAGGGTGGAACGTTCGCTTTCAGTGCTATCAGGCTAAAGTTAGCATTTTCCAAGATCTCCTACTGCACCTTTAAATATTAATTTTGTTTAAAAAATATAGGAAAGATCTAACGTTAAAGATCAAAATAAGCGCTACACGCTCTCGCTATTTCTCTGCTGTCTCTTTGCTATGTCTGTAGAAATCATAGAAGCAATGGTTAAACACGAGTTAAGTTGAATCAAATTGACTGTGAAAGTAGTTTCGGCTTTTTTTTTGGTTTTGTTTTTATTTTAATTAAATTAATGTATTTATTCAGCAAGGATGCATTAAAACGATCAAAAGTGACCTTAAATACACTGACAATTTTATAAAATATTTTGACTTCAAATAAATGTTTTTCTTTTGAACTTTACATTCATCAAATACATTGTAACTATAATTTTAATCATTAATTCTTAATTTGGGTATGGCACAGACGTTACAGGTTATAATACAATAAAAAAAATTCAGGGCAACAAATTATTTTTTAAGTCAGTTTAATAAGTCGAAACAAAAAAAACTGCTAAATAATGCACTTATTAAAATTATAGTTACAATGTATTTGGTCACTTTTGATCATTTTAATGCATCCTTGCTGAATAAATATTAAATTAATTTATTTAAAATGAAATAAAAAAATTAATAAAAAAAAAGCCGAAACGACTTTCACAGTCAATTTGATTCAACTTAACTCATGTTTAACCATTGCTTCTTGTCATTATAGGCTTAGGCTACTATTTTCAAAGAATTTTAATGAATATACAAATTAATAAAAATACATTTTATTTATTTTTTGTAACAAATCGTTCATTCATTTATTTTTAACACTGCACCCCCATTTTTTCATGGGCTACACTCCAGGGGGTGCTGCAGCACCCCTACTTCCCGCGGTAATGCATTTAGCGTTCGTGAGCACCACCAAGACGTAGTTTTGCATTACAGTAGTGGCTCTGGGCATGTGACCAAAAGCACAAATCTTATTGGCTAGCCAGTTTTATTTGCAGTGCAGTGTAAAAGAGATTAGAAAACCTTTCTGTAAAAAAATCCGACACTGATGTCATGCAAATGTTCATGTTGGTCTGAACCGAGACCAAACCAAACGTTCACGCCGAATATTCATCTTGATGTAAACAGGCATTTACTCATGGAACAACAGAACTTCTTCAGCTAATCATACACATAAATGAGACTAATTATTCTGTAAGTGAAAATTACATCCTGAAAATGGTATTAAGGGCCGGCATTCACACCAAGTACGATAACAAACACTGTAAGCTTTAATAATCATTCTAATTCAGCGAGAATAGTGCAGTTCACACCACAACTAAAACGATAATGACACAGTGGAATAATATCATTGGGATCACTTTCAGAACAATTTCTTTCCACCTGATGAACAATGTAAACATTAACAGCCAATCAGAATCCACTCGACTTTAAAGAGCTTCAGCATTTAAAGCGACAGACAACAAAACCGCAGTGCACTTACAACAAACATAACCTTATCGAGCTTTGATGTGGATGCTAATTTAGGCTACGTTCACACTGCGAGCCTTAGTGCTCAATTCCGTTTTAAATGTGGCCAATATCATATTTCCAGTGTGAACAGATTATGGTTCTGAACTGACCAGCATGCGCAAAAGAACGATACAAATAGGGTTTCCCGGTTTTCACAAAAAAATCTGCCCAATTGCCTCTCAAAACTAGTCCAAAATTAGCGCTGTCATACGGAAGTAAACATGGAGGACATTAGGTAAGCAATTATGCGTTTATTTATAGTGTGATATGCTGCAGAAGCCAGCGAAATTATGCACAGACAATATGAAAAATAATGAGAAGGATGTGACAGAGTTCTGAAACTTTTATGATACGAGCTAATGTTTTGCTTGTATATGGAGTTGTCACTATAATACTTATGAGTACTGGCACATCACTGTACTTCCACCGACTACCATTCGCAACTGTCTTGATAACTTTGGGGATGTAAAATCTTTGAAGTGTCTCCCGTCAGCGCGGAATTATGACGAATGTCGATCTAGAGCGACGCAAAAGTCACATGAATTCCGACATGACTGTTCACACTGCGGTCGTATTTCAAAACATCTGACCTGTATCGGATTTAGCACCACATATGGAAGTGGCACAAATGGAAATTGAAAAGATCAGATTCCATGTGGTTTGTGCGGTTCACACCGTCATGACAAAAACAGATCTGAGTCACATGTGAGCAAAATTTTTGCGAATTTGGGCCACAATTGCCTGCAGTGTGAACATAGCCACAGTTATCGTTCTTGTAGTGAATGAGCCTTTACATTAAACAGCCCTGAAAACTGGCTTCACACAGCAAGAGAAGCTTATAACCATCTTCAGAAGGGACAAAATGTCGAGATGGTCCTCACTGCAGAACACAAGATCCAGGGGGCGTGGTTGGATCCAGACCCAACTCCTCCCACCTTCCAAATACCAAAACCCACCCGTCTCCACCCGTTGATCCCTAAACCAACCATTCTCCACCCCTAAACCTACCCATTCTCCACCCCTAAACCTACCCATTTTCCACCCCTAAACCTACCCATCTCCATCCCTAAACCTACCCATCTCCACCCCTAAACCTACCCATCACCACCCCTAAGCCTACCATTCTCCAGCCCTAAACCTACCATTCTCCACCCCTAAACCTACCCATCACCACCCCTAAGCCTACCATTCTCCAGCCCTAAACCTACCATTCTCCACCCCTAAACCTACCCATTCTCCACCCCTAAACCTACCCATCTCCATCCCTAAACCTACCATTCTCCACCCCCTAGATGTGGATACAACCACGCCCCCTGAGTCTTGTGTTCTGCAGTGAGGGGCTACTGAAAATGTCCTCAAGACCACTGCAATCGAACCAGTTTTGGATTATGATCGTTTCTGCACATGATGGAACATCAATCTGAGACAGTTAGCTCACTAAAGCACATGTTTTTTGGGTAACCAGTGCACTTACAGCGTGTCCATCCTCGTGCTCCACCTTATAGTGTCTGGGCAGCGTCTCCACCTCTCTGATGTCATCTATCGTGATGTCATTGGGAAACACAGCAAAGAGTGAGGTCACATACATGATGATGGACTTCTTATCCGGCAACTGCACCGCCACATCTGAGAAACACAGAGAGAAAGAATGAATATGAATATGGGTGTGTGGGTTTATGGAGTTGCTCTATGAGGCCCCTCTGATTAGTTATGGCTCATGTGAACTTGTGTTCAGGAAAAGACATGTAATCCAATCAAGTCCAGATGATTAGTCTCAGGATCTGGGCTCTGGAATGTGCTGGACACCGGTTTGTTGACTGGCATTGTTTTATTAGTTTGATTCCCTGCTTCAGGCGTAAACAACAAACTGACAAGATCTCCAAACAAGGCCAACATCACGTCAGATAATGGTCAAGAACGCGAATGAAAAGTTAATTAGGGCTGTACAAATAATACAAATAAAAAATCAAATTCGCAAAATGGCTTAGTGCGATTATCAAATTGCAAAGGCTGCAGTTTAATAAAATAAGTACATGTGCTGAATGTTTTATAGTGAAGTGCGGCTCTGTGTTCATTTACATATGAGCAGCTCATTATCTGCCATTATAACATGCATTTGGAAATGCAACGTGCAACCATCTTCTCAAACTTTTAATGAGAAACGCTCATCAAAGAAAAGGCAAGCTTTAAGGGCTCTCAATTGTATTAGTCACCAATGGCTTAATGTTTGAAAGTTAAGACAGAAATATTAGTACTGCAATTTTACAGCTGTAATGTGATGCATTATATTGTTGTTCCCAAATGCTTGATTTTTTAAAATAATTTTACATGGAATTATTACAATAGTCATTTTTATTTATATATATATATATATATTTTTTTTTTTATAATCCTCTACAATAATACAATAAAACCCTTTGCAATAATTAAAAAAACACACACACACACACACACAATTCGTTTTTGCCCCTAAATCGTGCAGTCCTATTGTCCACTGTAAATAGTGTAGCAATGTATGACGCACATCTCAAAAAAGTAATCTCTAATGACTGGACTTCGCCAAACAATGGAAAATGTTTATCGCTTTCTGCTCCTATTTTGAATTGGAGCAGTTCTAGTGTCACGATGCTTCTTTACCTTCTGGATCCAGGAGTCTCTCAATGTTGAGTTGATCTTTGGCGAATGTGAAAGCATGGTCCAGCCTCTCCACTGGGGTTAGACGAATTGCTTCCTCCCAGCTGAACCCATGAGGCCTGAAACACAATTCACATCAAGAGTCTAACCGGCCGTTCACACATTCACCATCAATGAGAGTTGACATGAGCAACAGCTTTCAATGACGAGATTCAGTTCAGGTAGTCACTTTGATTACAGAATGCAGTTTTGACTGTTTCGAAACTGAACCTATGTGGACCGAAAACCACATTTCTGCTGCGGTGTGGATGAAGCCCACAGATCTGGATGATATTCAAGCAGGTCCACGTGAATCTACATCTACTTCTGCATGTACTTCAGAAGTACATCTACTTCTGTCATTCATAGCTACACACCCTTGCGTGTTTGCTTATTAAATATTTGCAGATCTGATAACTCTTCGGGTGCCAATAAAGGAGTAGTACTAAGCTCGGTTTAACACACTTTGTTTAAACCTATTATGCAGGTTTCCCCACAAAACCAGAACAGAAAATGTGGAAAAAGTCTGGATTACATCTGGACCTACCGACTTGTTCTCAGTCCCTTCATCCACAAACATTTTACATTGCTTACATAAGTTCATAAAGAATTTAGTGATTAAGGTGCAAACATGCATAAAATCCTCTGAGAATTTGTCTAATAATAAATTACAAATCAGCTTTGTGTTTTTATCTACCTTTTCATCCGATGTTACATTTAAGTAAAAAAATGTGTGTGCGTGCGTGTACGTGTGTGCGTGTGTATGCGTGCGTGTGTATGCGTGCACATGTGTATGCGTGTGTGCGTGCGTGTGTATGTGTGCGTGTGCGTGTCTGTGTGTGCACGTGTGTGCGTGTGTATGCGTGCGTGTCTGTGCGTGCGTGTGTATGCGTGCGTGTGCATGCACGTGTGTGCGTGTGTATGCGTGCGTGTGTATGCGTGTGTGCGTGCGTGTGTATGCGTGCGTGTGCATGTCTGTGCGTGCACGTGTGTGCGTGTGTATGCGTGCGTGTCTGTGCGTGCGTGTGTATGCGTGCGTGTGCATGCACGTGTGTGCGTGTGTATGCGTGCGTGTCTGTGCGTGCGTGTCTGTGCGTGCGTGTGTATGCGTGCGTGTGCATGCACGTGTGTGCGTGTGTATGCGTGCGTGCATGTGTGTGTCACCTGAAGTGGTGTAGGATGGCGTTGAAGGCCAGGCCGTCTGCCCAGCTGGTGGTGAAGTTGAGCACGTTGACGTTGTTATAGTTGCGGGTGCAGTTTCTCACCCAGCTCAGCAAAATCTTCTCGCTGTTGGTCTGCTGAAGACTGGACATCACATCCTTCATGACGTCCTTGACCTGCACACACACACACACACACACGGAGAGGATTGTTAGACTATATTATTAAGGACTAGAGATGCACCGATAAGACCGGCCAGGGACCGGAATTAGCCGGTTTTCCGCATGATCGTTTTGACATCACACTTATGGTGACTGATAATGTATTTATGTCATGCTAGATGAGGCTTGCACAGCCTGAGTGAATGAGAAACTCAAAACAAATGAGCGCAACAGCACACACAAAGTTAAAGATGCATACTGTGGTAGAAAAATAAAATACATTTATAATATGATTTAGGTACGCACGACCAAAATGTTTCCACATGACTGCAATGTGATTTTATACAATAGTAGTTCAATAAACAAGAAGTTCAAATTAAGTGACTTGACACAATATTGAGTGTTTTTGTTCAATTTCGCTGATAAAAATAGTTCCATTCAAAACCACAGCAGAACCGTTGTGTGTCTCCGAGCAACACAGCAGTGTTTGTTACTGAATAAATTCACGTTTTTGAACGAATCGAGTGAGTCAATGATTCAGTAACCCATTCATAAAGACAGTCACTTGCCTCGTTTCTGAATGAATCAGCTGTTTGAACGAATCTGTTGAATGAAGGACTAAATGACTCACTCATTCAAACAATCATTTACTGCCACCTACTGGTTTTTGTTTCATATTTAAAACTATCATTGCATTTTCCCCAACATTTCAAAAAATATTTAAAACATGAATCTATAAAATTCTTTATGCATCCAAAATTTTGTTGTGTAAATGCTTTTATGGCACCTCAACTTCATCAAACAGTCTGTGTAAATACATCTAATGCCACTTCATATGCAGCTTCTGTGTTTGCTGCAGTGGAAAGACGGAGTCTGTTCAGACTAATTTAATTTGAATGGATTTCATTGAAACAATGTAAGAATTTGAAATGTGAAAGATGACACATTTAATAAGATCAATGAAAATAATGACCATTTAAGAATTTAGTGGGAAATGACATCTGTTTTGTTACATACAGCAACTCCTTTTCAGTTAATTGTTATTTCTACCTCTTTTCTTGTCACAGAGCACTTTATTTTGAGAGTTGTTTAAGTGAGAGAACATCTGTAACTTTGTCCAGATTGGGGGAATTGTAATGTGGAATTTAAAAAAAAAATTGCATTAAAAAGGTATTTTTGTTTGTATATGCTGTAATTATAGTTTTTAGAAAGAAAATCGGAATCGGCAAAAATCGGTATCGGCAAGTCACACTTACAAAAAATCGGAAATTGGCCAAGAAAGTTTTTAGAAACATGATTTTGATAGTGAAAGCACATCAGATGTCTTCACAAAATTAGTTTTTGTCATATTTGCTTTTGACATCAGAACCTCAAAAGTAGCAAAACCCATATACATCTTGTGTCTTTGAAAAAAATGTTCCAGAAATATGTTTGCACACAAAGAATCCAGATTTAAGAGCTGTGTGTGTGTGTTTTCTGACCTGCCAGTGCAGTATGATGCTCCAGATGAGTCCTAGAGTGAGCTTATGATTACCATCGACAATATCAGTCCCGCCGATATTCACCAGATCCACCTGAAAAATAAATAAAATTAAAATATACAAAAAAAATGAAAAAAAATGTAAAAGAAACAAGACAAATATAAAAAAATTTATATTTTAAAATATCTTTTTTAAAAATCACAAATAAAGAACAAATGTATTTAAGCTCAAATAATCTAAAGCAGTTCTTTAAAAAAAAAGGATTCATTAATAAATGTTTCTGGTTTACTGTGAAAATGAAAAAAAAAATAAAAATACAAATAAAACAAGAATAATTACAAATTCTCTTACACTAAAATACACTTTACAGGAAGGTTCCATTTCTTAACATTACTTTTAAGTACACTAATTAACATCAACTAACAATAAAAATCATTATTTATTAATATCAGTTAACATTTAATAACATTGCATTATTAAAATTAAAATTTACATGTTAATATTATTAAATGGACCTGAGGTAACGTGAACTAACAATAAACCATTGTATTTGTATTGCCCAACATTAACAAAGACACAATTTAGTTTCTTTGTTCAGTAACAAAGATACTGAATTGCTCATTGCTATGATGGGACTTTACTGTAAAGTATTACCAAAAATTATTTTCCTAATCTTTCAAATTGTATGTAATAACACTCCCCACCTCTGAATTACTTTTTGACTAATATAACCACAGTTAAAAATAGATCCGAGTCTGACCTTCATTATGTCCAACTAAACTCAAAAATGTTACATTACAAAGTAAACGTTTCATACTGTATCACGTCTTGAATGCCGTTGCATGCTTTCATATGGAATATATAAACACACAGTTGTTTCTAACCTGCTATCACTGACTCATTGAGAGAGGATTACGGGCCGCTGGCGTGATGTGTGTGATTCTGTGTAAACATGCCTATCTGACAGTGTGTCTACAGGTGTAGATTAACCAAACCTACACTTACAATTCAAGCGTTCGACTTAAGCTGTCATGTTTGCTTAGAGAGTCAACCTCAAGCATCCCTCTATCACTGCGTTTAGAGAGCCAGCTCAACCTCAACATAATCAGAGTGTAATATTCAAAGAACGTAATCCATCAACAGCAGCGTCACTAAATAAGATTACTGGAGGATCAGCAAACATCTGGACCAGGAGCGCTTGTATCGGTCAAGAGATTAAAACACAGGAAACTGTGCTGAGTGAATATTCACCACTCAGCTAATTACAGGGAAATGATAGACACTTATATCCGCCAGGACAATTAATCATCCAATGTTAGGTCATTTTTGAAACGTTCAGTGTTTGCAATGCCTGTTGGTGCTTTTCCTTTATATACATTTGTTGTAGGGCTGCGAAACACACAATTTCTGTGATTATCTATTTATTGTTTGTTTAACACATTATTTTTATTGTAAAAATGTGTGGACAAACAATTAACTAACAGCCGAGAGAGCTGATACACTGACAGAGACAGAAACACCACTATAATAAATGCACAGCTAAATGTGACATTATAATGGGTTTATATGAATATTGTTCAGTTAAATAAAAATAAAAAAATGAAATGATAAAATAAATGTTTTAATAAATTTAAAATAAAATAAAACAAATTTAAGATAAAACAAATTCAAAACAACAAAAAAATTTAATTAAATTAAATTGCACTAAGTCCACAAAAGACAATGATCTGGAACATGAGTGAACATGCAAAATGTGACAGGAAAAACACATTGTTTATAGCATCTGTGTTTGTGGCTCTGTTTGGTCTGTCTGACTCCAGGCCATCAAAGCATAAAGACATGTCGAAATGTAGAGACCTTGCCGTCAAAACGCCACGCTAATGACCCTAAAAGACACACAGGAACTGTAAAGCGTTTTAATTAGGCTGCCCTTGCTGTACGTTCCCCTAGGCAGCGTCTGTCAGCTTATACGAGGCAAGAAATAAAAATAATTTTCTCCCGCAGCTGAAGCCCAGAGAGTCACCCAGCAGCAAGGACACATGGGAAGGTAGAGAGAGAGAGACTCACGCTGCTCTGATGAAGGACCTGCAGCACGCGGTTGACGTTGTTGAGGGAGTGAACTCTAGTAGAGCCTCGCTCTTTGGTCTGAGAGACAGAGAAAGAGAGTTACGCCATACAGTCACGTTCACCAATGTACAGTACAAAACAGTGCTAGAGTATTACTGTGCTTCTGAACATGCACCATGATAGTACCAGGTTTTCTTTGAAATGCCTTGGAATAGTGTTGAGCAAAATAAATTACCATTCAAAAGTTTGGGGTTGATATGATTATTTTTTTTACATTTTCTAAAGAAATCTTACTAAGGCTGCAGTAATTTGATAAAAATCAGTAATATTGTGAAATATTATTACAATTTGAAATGTATATATTAAAACTGAATATACTATAAAATGTAATTTATTGCTGTGATCAAAGATGTATTTTCAGCATCATTCCTCCAGTTTTCAGTGTCACACGATCCTTCAGAAACCATTCTGATATGCTGCTCTGCTGCTCAAGAAACATTTATGATTATTATAAATGATAAAAACATTTGTGCTGTTTTGTCCTCTTTTTTAGTTTTTTTTTCATGAATAGAAAGAAAAGCATTTATTAGGAAAATAAATATTTTATAACTTTATAAATGTCTTTACTTTTGATCAATTTAACGCATCCTTGTTAAATAAAAATATTATTTTCCCTCCAAAAATAAATAAAATAACAAAAAACAAAGCAAAGCAAACAAAACAAAGCAAACAAAACAAAACAAAGCAAAACCAAGCAAAAAAAAAAAAAAAATGCACTAACCTCCAACTATTTTCCCCCTTTTTGACGATATTTAATATATATCTTGATGTGTATTGTATTTGCTGAAAAATTTCTTGAAGGTGATTTTTCTTCCAATCAGAAGAACCATTTCAACCAAACAAAGTTAGTTGCCAATTTGATTTGTAATATTTGATGCAACAATTAAAAGTCCACACTTTTTTCCACACTGATTAAACTAAATGAACAAAAAGCATATGAACGAATCAAGTTTTGAAAGAGCCAGTTTCACCTGATTCAAACCTTAATGACCAAAATCATCATAAAGAAAATGTTTAATAAATAAATATTTGATAAATTACCCGGGCCTCTCTTACAGTACGATGTCAATACTATAACACAATCATTCAGTTTCGCAGTCTGATATCTGATACCATTCACTCCATCAAAATAATGGCGTGCTACTTTACATAAGA
Organism: Sinocyclocheilus grahami; assembly: GCF_001515645.1. Lineage (NCBI taxonomy): Eukaryota > Metazoa > Chordata > Actinopteri > Cypriniformes > Cyprinidae > Sinocyclocheilus > Sinocyclocheilus grahami. The sequence goes on from NW_015505543.1 coordinate 249,921, forward strand.
GCTACATCTCACATGAGCCCATACTGTGAAGATGAAACACTGTAATGAGTTTAATCAGGACTGATGAAGAGCGATGAAGATGAAGCCCACAGCCTCTGTCACTCAATCGCTCTGTGTGTGTGTATCTCCAAATCAGTGTTTGATCGAGGCAAAATATAACACACCATTCAGACACATTACACTCGATCGCTACTCAAACCCTCCCAACCATCAAACGCACGCGCACACACAGACACACAGACACACAGACACACAGACACACACCAGTGTGTTTCCAGTCAGCCCCTCCAGGAGATCGAGGAGCTTTCTGCCGTCTCTCAGGTCAGTGAACATGTCTTTGATGGGCTCCTTCCCCGTCTACAACACATAACAGTAAAGTTAAATGCATATTAAAAAATAATATTTTCCATTGTTTTTTTTACTAAACAATCAAAAATCATACATCACATAGTAATAAACAACAAAATGTACCTTCCCCTTTAATATTTTAATACAATTAAAATAGTTAAAATGTACAACAAATAAAATACAAAACAATGCTAATTATTATTTGATAATTATATTACAGTAGTGAACGTTTGCAGTGGATCAAAAAAGACAAGAACAGGTATTGTTTTGGTTTTAGGACAACTTTTGATGAATGGTTTTAATCCACTTCAAATGTTGACTACTGTATTATTATTAATAGCATATTTAAAACAATAACTATATTAGAAATGCCATGTAGAGACATGTTTGACTACAAACTAACCACTGAATCAAGTTTTGAAAGTGAAAGTGGGAAGTCAACCCAAGAATTGACTTACAGCTATCTCAGCATATTACCGGGATACATGCACATGCAGCATTTAAATAATAACATACACAGGGTGCACAGATGTTTTTCGGTCTGGTTCCCATGAGAGCACCTGGAGATTTGCTTTGGTGCTCACACTGCACATAGTGTGACCCATTAAAAAAAAACAATTAACACTAGTAATAATAGTACTATTGCACTTAAGCAAAAATAAACCGTGATGATACTGTTATATTTTAAACTAATAAAATAAGTATTAAATAAAATACAATTACTTTATAGCACACTTAAAAAGTACAGTGCTAATATTTAAATTGTAATTGTTTTTGTTGTTATTGCTGGTTTTTTTTTTTTTTTTTTTTTTTTTTTTTTTTTTTTTTTTTTTTTTTTTTTTTTTTTTTGGAGGGTGCCCTGTTT
>NW_015505543.1:251372-257393 GCF_001515645.1 Sinocyclocheilus grahami
AATTGTAATTGTTTTTTTTGTTATTTCTGTTTTTTTTTTTTTTTTTTGTACTTTTTTCTTTTATTGTTTTTTTCTTTAGTTTTTATTTTGGAAGGTTGCCGTGTTTAGCGCTGCTGAGTAAAGAGCATCAATGAATGAAATGTCACAGTTCTGCGTTTTGCTCTGAAACAGGCAGCACACAGCAAGAGGGTCTGGCTGCAGCCTTGCACTTGCACTCTCAGACTTGCACTCTCAGACACTGGCGCTTCCGCTAGCGACGTCACTTGAAGTCTTTATTTCTTATTTTGTTCTATTTTTTTATTACTTTTTGTTTAAATCTCTCAACATTTTACAACAGTAGCCAGGTGGTGAAGACAAGAAAAAAGAAACTAAATAACAATGTCACTTGCAATCGCCACTTGCACTCTCCTCTACCATTTCAATTTTATTTTTCTACAGAAGGAAAACGCTTAGCGAGAGATTTTGCGCACTGCAGATTTGTGGGTCTTGTCTTTTTCTTGCAGGACCCTGTATGTTATAGTACTAAATTAGTTTTAATAGTTTAATCACCACCACAGCTTCTTGTCTCCATTGGCAACACACACGATTTGTGTCGATTGCATGTGACGTCGCAGGTATCGGAGAGTGCAAGTGGCGATTGCAAGTGACATTGTTATTTAGTTTCTTTTTTCTTGTCTTCACCACCTGGCTACTGTTGTAAAATGTTGAGATATAAAGTAGTCAATAAATAGAACAAAATAAAAAAGACTGCAAGTGACGTCGCTAGCGGAAGAGCAAGTGTCTGAGAGTGCAAGTCTGAGAGTGCAAGTGCAAGTCTGCAGCCAGACCCTCTCTCACACACAGCCTAGATTTGTGCTTTCAGTTCGAATGAAAATCTTAAGAGCGTATTACAGTTACAGTCAATCTAAAACTGTGCATTAACACGATGATTGTGCATTAACAGCTGTCAACTGTGTCGGTACACAAATGAGTTGCTCCGTGTGTGTTCGCCTTCACATGCTAATTTAAGCGGTGCGCGCTCTCTTTAGCATTAACTAGGTTAGCGAGTGATGTAATTAAAGTGAGAGAGAGCAGAGCTCTGTGACTTCAGACACCAAACACACCACTGCAGTTAACCAAACCCTGATCTGACAAACAGTGAGTCTATGTAAATCAGAGGCACGCTCCTGGCTTCTGATACGTATACAATTTAAAATAACGTTTTATGTGAATATATATTATGTAATTTATTTATGTGATAAAAGCTGAATTTCACCAGTCTTCAGTGTCACATGATCCTTCAGAAGTCATGTAATATGCTGATTTTCTGCTCATGAGACATTTATTATCAATGTTGAAAACAGTTGTGCGGCCCAATATTTTTGAGGAAACTCTGATACAATTTTTTAGGATTCTTTAATAAGCAGTAAGTTCAAAAGAACAGCACTTATTTGAAATAGATGTTTTCCAACATTACCAATGCCTTTACAGTGACATTTGATCAATTGAATGCGTCCCAATTTAAATGCATATTAATTTGAAAAGATAAATGCATGAATTTAATAAAATGACACTTTAAAGAATATCTGTGTTCTTTATATTTTCCTCATGTGGTGTCCTTTATAAGACGCAGAAGGTCGAGTGGTGTTGTTAATACAGTCTCCTCTGTATGCCATGCCTAACAAGCACTTCAGCATTGACTATATTCACAACACACTGTCGAGGAACCTTGAGTGCATCACTGCTTAGGAAGAAATCAACAGGTTGAGATCTCCGGCTGAACGCGAGTTATTCTTCACGAGACGCCGCTCTGAGATCAGCCATCGAAGCAGAAGTGCAGAAGTTCAGCACAAGCTCTATCGGCACGGTTACCTTGGAGAACTGCGCATTGAGCCACTTCGTGAAGGTTTTTTTCTGTACGGCATCATGTTCATCTGAAAAACGACAGACACAGGAGAAGAGAGAGGTAAGTAGGTACGTAAGAAGGCAATATGGAGACACTGCTGAGATCTGCAGACACTTTCACTTCCACAAACTAAAAAAAGAGCAACTGACACACAACCATTCGGATGACTGAACTGAATTAATTGGCTACATCTTCTGTGTACAATTTAATTCAGGGACAAATCTTCAGTAACCAAATGGGTATCGATTCTTAAATTATTAATTGCAATTAGATTAGGCCAACACTGGAAGCAGATTCCAAACCTGTAATCCTTTCTTTCTTCTGTTGATCACAAAAGATTATATTTTGAAGAATTTTGGTAACCAAACATAGGTTGACTTCCATAGTATGAAATAATATACACGTATTATAGAAGTCAATGGCTGCCAGCATCTCTTTGGTTAAAAACAATCTTAAATATATCGACTTTTGCATTCAACAACAGAGACTCACTCATGGTGAATTATCTCTTTAAATATTATGGATAATTGTATAAAGCTCTTACTCTCCGCGCTGCTTAATTACATCCACTCCACACAGTCCTGCAGATTTTCCACCCTGCAATTTCCACGTGGGTCTACTCTTAACTAGAGGCCTTTAAACTAGTTACTCATTGACAGAGATATTTAACATTGCTAGAAACCTTGAGGTGTAGGTCAAGTAGGTGACCAATACAATGCTTTCTTGTAACTGTCAATCAAAGCACAGGAGGTGGAGTCTGTCTAATGCAGCATCAGGTCAAAACATTACAGCATTAGTGTCACATTGTGTCTGCTGTCCATATATCCCTGTTCGAATCCACACAGATCCTGTGTGTGATCCTGTTACAGAAGGACAAGATTCCCACACACACACACAACAAAAATCACTGTGTAACCAGCGTGAACCCTAGAGGGATCTGTGTGTGTGTGTGTGTGTGTGTGGATGAGGGCCAGAAAGCCAGGAATGCGCTGCAGGCAACAGAAACGGTGTGAAGTGAAGAAACACATCTCTGACACACAGGAAGGAACCGATCATCATCCCTATCTACAATGCAGATATCACTGGTCATCTTTACAACACTCTGCACAAGCACTGAATATGTGAATCTCATTAATTCAGTCAAAATCAGTAAAAAAAGAACTGTAGGAAAATAAAGACTACCATTAATTTTTTTTTGCATAGCAACATTTTCATGACCATTCATAAACGCACATGCCTCACAATTCTCATTACTGTAATGTGATGTTAAAAAATAAATAAATAAATAAAAATCTCATTCTCATTACAAAATGCGCACACACACACACACATACACACATACATACACACACACACACATAGCAATACTTTAATAGTTACTTGAAAAAGTACTCTGATTGCATAACTCTTGTTACTTGTAATGCGTGACCACCAACTCTGCCCCTAACATTATACTTTTTGGTTGTGGCCTGAACATGTTTTCCTGACATTCACCTGCAGACCCCCGCCAATTCAATTTGACAATAGTCAGAAACGAGCAGTGATGAACACACACATCCTGCTCTATAACTCTTATCGCACTCACAAGCAAACACTTGCCTTTTATCTAAACCCTGACATTCCTCGAGTGACTCGCAGCCCCGTTCTTTACAAACACTGTGTGTGTGTGTGTGTGTGTGTGTGTGTGTGTGTTATGAGTGCCCATCAAGCCACACTGCTCCTGACTGACTGACTGAAGGCATTTCTGCTATGCTGCATGAGCACAACTGAATCACAACACACTCGGTGTCCTTTAGTAATCCAGAGAAAGGCTGAGGCCAAAGTTCACAAAAGACCAGCACAAAACTGTCAGCATGAGATGAACTGTCTCTACGATTAGGAACAGGGCTCAGTTTATAAGCAAACAAAGGCGGCAAACAATTCCCATAGACTTAGAATGAAGGAAGGACCCGAGCCGTATATAGAGGCCAGATTTGATGCTTTATAAAACATTCCAGTTTAGATAAACGTGCTGGTTTGTGTGCGTTTTGATCACATCTGTACAGGACCTGCTTATATGAAATATATTTGGACATGGGACATTCCATAATGCATAAAATTCCCATAATTGAGGCAGTGGTTCCTCCTCCAGTGTGAACTCCTGCCCGAGCTTGTCTGCATGAAGGCAGAGGGAGGGAAAAGTTCAAGAAAAACACTCGTTTATAGACAGGAATTCAAAAACACAGTCATATCATAAAAAAACAACAACTTTCATGTACTTCTAAAAGTCTGAGTTTGATATGCCAAGTGGAAATACAATAACATTCACTTAAACTAAACTGCAAAAATGACTCTGAAATCATCATAATTATGACAATACAACTTTAAGCTCAATGACATAAGACACGGCCACATTTACATGTCCAATCCTAATGAGGAATTCAGCGACTCTGATGAACAACACTATAGCTACGATATAATGAGATGTTAGCGAATCACAACAGAGGTCATTTGCATATAAAATTCTTAAAGGTACAATAGCCAAAAACTGTCCATAACCTCCAATGAAACGTCCATCTCCTGTTGTCTCTCACAACAAAATCCATCCACATATTTGTTTAGAGCTGTGAACAGTGCTTGATTTGTGCAGATTTCTCTCCGGATTCAGATTAAAATGACTTTTCACTGAAGGAAGCAATATTATATTTTAGCCCGGAAGCAACTGTTTAAAGTTAAAAATGTCTCAATGATGGATTTGTTTCTTACAAACATGTGTTCGTCTTCACAAGACATTAACTGATGGACTGGAGTGGATTACTTGTGGATTATTGTGATGTTTTTATCAGCTCTCGTTCTGACGGCACCCATTCACTGCAGAGCATCAATTGCTGAACAAGTGATGTAATGCTACATTTCTCCAAATCTGAAGAAAAAACAAACTCGTCTACATCTTGGATAGTCTGGGGGTACGTGCATTTTCAGCAAATTTTCATTTTCGGGTGAACTATTCCTTTAAAACTCTTCTGCAGCCAAAATGCAAAATGATGTTTGAGTTGTGAAGTTTGGTTCATTTCCATGAGATGTTTCAAATGGTCCATTTCAATGAATCAGTTGAACAATTTGTTTGCATCACTCAAAAATATTCTGCGTGACATCAAAAATGTTAATATTGCTGTATATTATTATACTTTTGGAAAACGCGCTTTGGTTATTTTTTAAACCAGAGCTTTACTATATTTGACTCGTAGTAGCAGTCAAATCTTACTGGCTAGAATGGCTCAAAAGCTATAGTTCTGAAAACACAGAGTCATACAGTATATACAACAACCTCACAGCACACTACATACTAAATATCTGACTTGAACACTAGCACGCTCAATAACACAACCAACACTACAGGTACACACACAAACACACCTGTACCTAGAGTAAAACACAGCCGCCTACCTCGGAGTTTCACACTCTGTGTAGCCATGGAGTCATAAACCAACAGATGATGGAGAAAAGCAAAGAGAACCAAACAAATGGTCCTGTCCAACTTCACATTCCTGTCTTCTCTACGCTCAGATATAGTAAAGAGTGACAGAGCGAGAGAGCGAGCGGAGGGAGGGAGGGAGGGAGGTGGGCACTGGGCATGTATGTTGTGCTCCACTGGTAGAAGACACACAACGTCTCTGTGGAATGGCATCCCAGCATGCATAAGAGCGAGAGCATGACCGACTCTGTGGGTCACCCCGACAACCATATGGCAGGTCACCGTGACGACCAAAGAGAATGTGATGGAATGGAATGTTGGAACTGTAGCATTACTTTGAAGAATAAGTTTGAAAGTTTAACTATTTTTGATAAAAGCATTTTACTAATACATTAAATAAATGAATAGAATTATAAATAAACATTTTATGTATAAAAATATTATTATTATTATTACAAACTTCATCTGCTGAATTTTACAGCCTGTTGAAAATACTCACTAAATATTAAAATACAAAAATTAAAATGTAATTATGCAATTATATTATGACCTATTAAAATATAATGAATTAAATTATATAATATGAATATATAAATAAATATATATTAATAATTTATTGCTGCATATATATATATATATATATATATATATATATATATGTGTGAGAGCTGTGCGATATAGA
>NW_015505543.1:257478-272114 GCF_001515645.1 Sinocyclocheilus grahami
ACATATATATATACATATATATATACACATATATATATACATATATATATACACATACATACACACACACACACATTACATAAAAAAGAGAACAAATATAATTGTTTTGTATTTTATTAAGATTTTTTTAATATTTGTATTACTAATTATACATTTCATAGTGTTTTTATGCATTTTTACATTTATTCCAAAATAATAACCAATGGCAATAACAATTTGCACAATATTTTGGAAACACTTTACCATAAGGTTTGATTAGTTAACATGAACTAAGAATGAGCATTACTTCTACAGCATTTATTAATCTTAGCTAATATTAATTTCAACATTTACTAATGCATTATTAAAATCAAAAGTTATTTTTGTTAACATTAGTTAATGCACTGAACTAATATTAACCAACAATGAACAACTGTATTTTTATTAACTAACGTTAACAAAGATTAATAACTGTAAAAAATGTTCATTGTTTGTTCGTGTTAGTTAATGTAAACAAATGACACTTTGTTGTAAAGTGTTACCTATATTTTATTTTTTATTTTTTTGTGAACTGATGTTCAGCTGTTCTTTTTAATAGTCAACTTATTTTCAGGTCATCATCATAAAAGCTCTGTAAACACTGTCACAGACGAGAAGATACATCTTTCATTTCATTTTATTATTATTACTATTATTATTATTAAACCTTTATTTAACCAGGAGAGAACCTCACTGAGATTAAAAATCTATTTTACAGGAGTGTCCTGGCCAAGATAGGCGGCCCAGTTATACAAAATACACGTATGAGAAACACCAATACATCACAACAATAAAATATCAATAAAATACAGCATTAGAAGCATTTGCAATTCATTAAATCATTTTCTATTGTGCGCAAAAGTGTTTTAAACTGATTTAGCCGCAGTTTCATTTAAAGAGAGTTCCAGTCTGACGGTGCAGCATATTCAAAAGTGGTTTTACCTATTAGTTCGAGCTAAAGGTACATGGAGATTATAAGAAGACTGGCAATGAATTTTCCTTCGAAACAGCAAGAGAAGACCAGGCAACTCGATTACATAATGTACAGTGATGTGTAGAAAATTTACAATCCATAATAAATCTTAAGGCACCATGATACACAGCTTCCAGGGAGGCAAGAAGAGGCATGCTGATACACTACATCCCTGTAGTCAAGAATCGGTAACAAAAGTTCCAGACACATGCTTCTCCCTTGCGTTAAATGAAAAGTAAGACTTACTTCTAAAATAAAATCCTAGCTGCTTCTTTAATATTCAATTTCATCAAGCTGAATGCTCACTAAAAACTGACAGTCATTACATTTTCAGGCCATTTCAAGGTTTATTTTGACATGACACAAAGCAGTGGGTGAGTTGTTTACTTACTTTATAATTAGTTAATAACACCATTATTTTCTTAATTCAGGCCAAGAGCTCGCACGGAAACAAGAAGCGGGATTTATCTCACAAACCAATCACAACCAATCGTATCCAATTATAGCGTGACGGAGGCATTGCCTCCTCTCACGTGACTTTCCCCCATTCATTCTCAATTACCTCCCACTAAACCCATGACACACTAATGGATCTGTTAAAAGGCCTCCTGAATGTTTGTACACGTGCGCAGCGCGATCTCCGATCTCACAAACCAAAATAATAGACATGATTTTCCCAGGCCACATGTAAAATCATATGAATTATTATAAAGATTATTAAAATTAATAGGCTATGTATGGATGACAGTTGATTACAATAATATTTCAGTTTATTTCCATCATTAGTAACAGTTTCCCCTGTGGGACAAATAAAGTATATTAGTTGTATATTAATAATAGGCTACTTCATTAACTTTGTTATTTACTCTCCCTGTTGTAGTATTATTCATAAGTAAAAACCAACAATATTTATTTTTCACCATGTTTCCAAAGTCTCTACCCCAGGTCCAAAAGAAATGTAAAGAATGTACAAACTGAAAACATTAAATACTTTTGCGATTTCCATTTCCATTTGTTCCATTTGATTTCCATATTTCCATTTGTTATTTTCAAAAGAGAAATACTGTCATGGATGTTTACAGAGCAGAGGTCACCTTTTTTTAATTCCAATGGGAGAGATGGACGTTTGTTTGTCTTTTGTTTATTATTATTTTGTGCTGTATTGTTGGTTACTGTGTTATTTCTGTTTCAAAAGCCAGCAATAAATAACACTTTAATATCTAAAGAGTGTTCATGGGATTTTATACATTAGTAATGTTGGGAGATGAATAAATGCATAATATATATATATATATATATATACACATATGTGTATATATATATACTGCGCTTTCTCCACAACAACCACTTACTCATGTTCATAACGTTCGCTCCATAGAGGAGGAGAATGAGAGGATGGGGAGATAGATATACAAGGGAAAACAATGTACAGGAACTTCAGATGATGTCCGAGAAGAGTGATGCTGCTGCATGCAATGCATGCTGGGAGTAAACAGAGAAGCTGTGGTGGGTTTCTCTCAAACCGGTGCTTGTCAATCAAACGCACTTCACATCCTGTCACAGTCACGCACCAGACATCTGAGGAAATCATTCAAAAATTAGATCAACTTCTTGTTTCCTTTTTTTAAACACGCATTACTAAAAAAAGCTTTCTCTTAAACACACACTTGTTCCTAGAGATGAAGTAATGAAGAGACTACAGCTGTGCCTCAAAACCTTGCGTGTCGCCCATCTAGACAACACTTTGGGCAACGTGCCCGAACTTGTCACAAAACCTAGCGCTCTGCCAACCAAGACATTTTAGCAATAGTCTACATGTATCGCCTAAAGACAGGACTTCTGTGCAACACAAAGGCAATGTCTATCTACACAGATTCTGAAGCTATAGACTCAAAATAATCAGAATAAGCATCTCTGCATTTAGCAAGTGTCGGCGGGCAGTGGCTTTGGGTGGAACTCGCCCAAAAAATTAAGAAACGGCCACCTCACACATCACACCCACAAAAAAACCTCTGAAAAAAACAGCATAAATGACACTTTTGGCCATCACAGACAACTCGCACTCTTCCTTCCAACATTTTAGCATGCTGTCTGTCTACCTTATTCAGCAACACAAGGGCAAACAAAGATATTTAGACTATTTTGAACCTATAATAGACTCAAAATGCATCTCAAATCCTAGCATGCTAGTATTTAAGCAAGATACCTATCAACCCTGCTGGAAAAAAACAATAGCAACCATCACAGAAATTCTAATGGTTTCCACTTACACCATTATAAATATTACAAACCATCAACTATTAATCATTAAAACCATTCAAAACGGCTTCCTGTAGTGTGTTTTGGGACATATTCCATTAGGATTTATTGGTTTTAACAAGCCACCAACAGAAGGTGACCAATTACCAGTAGAGACTAACAGGAACCATTACACTTTCCATTACAACCAATACAATTCCCATTATAACCAGTAAAACCATTACAAATTTCAAAGTTTGTTTTTTTTTTCAGCTGGGAAGAACATAGGCACAAAACTAGCAAGCTAGCATTTTAACAAGTTGTCTAGCAAGAAAGCATCATAGGCACAAAACTAGCAAGCTAGCAACTTTAAAAAAAAACAGCAAGCTAGCATTTCAGCAAGATGTCTAACAAGACAGCGTCATAGGCACAAAACTAGCAAGCCTAGTAACCTAAAAAAAAATTTAAAATAAAAAACTTTGCAGGCTAACATTTTAGTGAGTCGGCTAACTAGAAAGTAGGCACAAATCTAGTATCATGGTTAAAGGTGGGGTATGTATTTTTTCAAAAACGCTTTAGAAAAATGAGTCGGGCCGAGTACCAAAGCAAACTTGTAGCTAGGGCTGAAACGATTAGTCGACATTAATCGACAATAAAAAATGATCGACAAATCTTTTTGTCGTCAAGTAGACATTTGATCTCATTTCGACGCATTTCGATTTCGATTTCCAACGCGGTTTGACCAGTGTGGCGCTGTAGCACAAGACAGTAATTCAGCGCTCCTGGATGCAATTCAAGAGAAGACGCATCGCTTCAGAGCAAACGCAGCCGAACCTGAAGCTGACTTTATCAGCCGTGTCACACAGATATGCCGTTTTCATTCCGATCAAATCACAACAACGTAGGAAACAGATCCGGCGTGACGCAGCTGACACAGAACAGCACACGCTGTTTACATTCAGTGGATACTCTCCAAAATGGCGCCAGGGTGACGCGGAGGATACGAATTGTTGAATAAAGTCGTTTTTTTTTCTTTTGCGCACAAAAAGTATTCTCGTAGCTTCGTAAAATTACGGATGAACCCTTGATGTCACATGGATTATTTTACAGATCTCCTTGCTATGTTTCTGGACTTGGGAACATTTCAGTTGTGTTGCTGTCTATGGGAGGGTCAGAGAGCTCTCAGATTCCATCAAAAATATCTTAATTTGTGTTCCGAAGATGAATGAAGGTCTTACGGGTTTGGAACGACATGAGGGCGAGTAATTCATGACAGAATTCTCATTTTTCTTTAAGTCATTATTGCTAATTTTCTATTACATGTTCAGCAGCACTGTTGTTTATATTATTGGTTTTAAAATGTAACTTGATGACTAGTCATCTGACAAATTTTCCAATTGTAGTTATCAGCAAAATCCACTATTGGTATACCTGTAATTATAAAAAAATCTCTCAAAACCTAAACAGCATTTTTGTAACCCCTATGTACGAAATGTCTCAAAAACCTTGCAAGCTGCCTACCTAGACAGCATTTTGGGGTAGAGTATCTATTATGTGCTCCACAAAACCTAGTGACTTGCCCATAGACATGCGACATGAATTTAAAACATACAAAGACTGCCACCTAAACATGATTTTTTTAAGTTTACCAGGTGTGGGCTAAACACAGCTCATGTGTTTTCCATGCATTTCTCGAATCCCAGAGCACCATCTGTTGTGAGCTCCTATCGGACACGAGTGACTCATTAGGGTTTGGGCTGGGCAGAGTAAATATCCCAGACATGGCGAGGGGTCCGAAAACACATGGCCTATGGATTCATTTGTTGACTCTGTTCTCCTCTGAGGTGTTGCGAAGGTCAGGACGCGTTACGAACAACTGAACAAACACACACACAGAAAACAGGAACAGAAAGGACTGCAGAAGGTTGATTTCTCTTTCGTTTTCACTTTCCACTTGTGAATGAAGGACACTGGGATGGGTTCTCTCTCACATGAGTGACATCCTTTACTATCTTGTGTCGAGAAAATTGTGGGCTGGTGTGTGTATTTATATTTTAAGCAACAGGAATTGACAACACAATGTCAACTTAGAGTTTAACTACTCGCAAGTGCAAAATTTTTGCCTCGGGTATTAATTTTGTGTTGCCTGTATATGCTTTTTTGACTCTCAAAGTGCCGGTTGCCATTGGCTAGCATTTTATGGGTCACCACGCTTTCAACTAAAAATCTCGTTACTGTTCTACTGAAGAAAAAAAGTCAACAACATCTTGGAGGGCCTGAGGGTGAGTAAATGAACAGCAAATTTTCATTTTTGAGTGAACTATCCCTTTAAAAACAGTTGATACAGTGAACAATTAGACTTTAACGTGGTGTACTATCATATGAAAGGCCTGAACTTTGTCACATTTTGGAGGGATAAAGAGGGCGTAGTCTGTGTGATCAGGGTAAAGTGACACCATGTTCCCAGCATGCACTGCTCCACACCCTGTTCTATGATCAGTGCATCTGAAATTCACCACGTCCCTCTTTCTTCACTCTGCTCTGTTCAGAGTCTGACTCAGAGACCTTAACACAAAACTGTCTTCATAGTGTAAAAATAACAGCCATTCAGTCCAAAAACCACATAAAACTATAACAATTACAGAAACCAAATACATTATGATGTTCTATGTCAGCATGGAGCCAAAAACGCGTTTGTTTAAAAACTGCTGGACATTAGCGAAAGCTAAACTACCAGAACACATTCAGCTTTTTTGGTGTACCCAACTTAGATCCATATAAGGGATAGTTCACCCAAAAATGAATATTCTGTCATGATTTCCTTTCATTCCAAACCCACAAGGCTTTAATTCATCATTAATATGTGTAATGTTCTTTCATTATTGAAAGGTCATGCAACCAAAACTTTGACCCTTTAAAAAGTTCATAAAGACATTGTAAAAGTAATCCATATCAATGGAGCAGTTTATTCCAAGTCTTCTGAAGAGACACGATCACTTAATATGGATTTCATTTAAGCTTTTATTCATATATAAACATTGAGCAACACATAGAGCACATTAAATATGGTAAACAGAAGCTCAACTGTACCAGCTTTACGCTCAACAACAAACCTCACTGTGGACAAAAATGATGAGAGAATATTAATGTTATCTTCATTTGTGTTCTAAAGGTGAAAAAACTGTCTCATTAGTTTGGAACAATATGAGAGTAAGTAAATGATAAGTGTTAATTACTGTGTGAACTCTAAACTACATAATTCACTTCATGGCCAGAAACATAGTGAAGAGCATTTCAAACGAGCAGTCCCAAAAACACACACAGATCTTAGACCAGCCTAAGCTGGTTTGTTGTTTTTTTTCTTAGGTCCAGTTAAGCGCCAGCATGGGAGAACATTTATACCAGCTAAGACCAGCAAACCAGCATTGGCTGGTTTAAGTGGGTATTTGTGTCTAATTTTCTGTCCTCTCTTTTAACACAGCTCTCACGTTGTATGAGAAACTTATGTTGATGCTTACATTGTCACTACAGCAACCAATGTATTTACACCGGATACAATGATGGCACTCTCTGAACAAACAGATCAGATTTCATCACTTACAAAACAACAGTGCAGATGGTCAGTCCCCAAGATCACAGAGAAAAATAATTAACAGAACCAAAGCAAACTTCACACACAAATGATGTGGATGTGCTGACAGACAAGAGGGGTTCTCTCTCACACACGCGCACGCACACACACACACACACACACACACACACACTCCTGTTCTCTACCAAGGTCACTGGCCTTCATAACAAATGAATTAGGTGTATATGTGTGTGTGTGCGCGCGCCTACTTAAAAATTTTGGGGGCAAATCTGCCCAAAAGTGAGCCAAATCTGACAAAACCTCATTTTAGGCAAATGCTCATTTTAAAAAGAAGTCTAAAAATAAAGTAATTGCATGTTTTAAGTGTGTGTGTGTTGTTTCCTTCACTGAACAGCAACAGGTTAGGATATGTGAAATGATTCACTGTGGTTTTCCAGTGCCTGTTCCACCAATGTACATAACTTATTTACCACAATGTCATTGTCTCTAGATATTCAGCTCTCACACACACTCCTCAACGATTTTCCAGCACACACGTACATGTTCTCTTCATAATAACGGCTCTGAATATAGACTTTCCCTTTCTCAGCTCACCACACCCTCCTCATTCACACACACGGGTGGTGACAGTCAGCACGAGGGAATGCAGGAACGGTCTTCACTTCTCTCCTTTTCTTCTGGCCTTTCTTTCATGCCTCTTTATTGGTTGAACTCTTATTAGCGGCGGTGTTGTTTAAGTCAAACATCACTTACTACTTACTAAATTAATTTGTTTTCTGCTCCACATATCCACTTTTCAAAATAATGTTGTTTTTTTTAAACGCAACATTAAAATGCCTAAATTTCAACTAGATTTCCCAATGTCAACTAGTCTCTCACATCCCATCACATCATGTTCTATGTCAGCAGCACCACGCGCACACATTGTTTACGCGCAGTGGTACTCTTGATAATGGCGGAAGATGTGATTTAGAGGAGAAGAATTGTTGAATAAAGTCGTTATTTTTGTTTTCTTTGAACACAAAAAGTATTCTCGTAGCTTCGTAAAATTGAGGTTGAACCACTGATGTCACATGGACTATTTTATTGATGTCCTTACTACGTTTCTGGGAACATTACAGTTGCGTTGCTGTCTATGGGAGGGTCAGAGAGCACTCAGATTTCATCAAAAATATCTTAATTTGTGTTCTGAAGATGAACGAAGGTCTTATGGGTTTGGAACGACATGAGGGTGAGTAATTAATGACAGAATTTTCATATTTGGGTGAACTATCCCTTTAAGTATTTCAAATGAATCACATATGCACTCAATGTTTGGCTTCTTTCTTGCTTTCAGACTAGTAGTAGCGCACCGATCCCTAGCATAAACACACTCTTTCAGGCATCTATACACACTAAATTCACACACTTTTCTTTTAAAAATTCATTTCAAATGAAGCGACCGCTGACTGCTTTCCTCTCACAGTCAGATGAATAATAATTCATTCTGAGAGTTCTGAGTGAGTCGACATTTTCCACACAGTGAAGTTTAGTGTGGGCTTTGGGTCTCTCAACTGGATGCACACACACACACACACACACACACACACACACATAGAGCCCAGTCAAGATGGAGTTTAATGAGCCCCAAAACAATAGACAAGCTATTTGGTGCTTCCTGCTTCTATTACTACAGTTTCTCATTCAGTAATATCCTGAATACATCCTGGTCACACACACACACACACACACACACACACACACACACACACACACACACACACACACACACACACACACACACAAGCTGGACAATGACAGCAGCAGAACACAGAGAGAGAGTGAGAGAGAGAGAGAGAGAGAGAGAGAGAGAGAGATGTGTGTGCATAACGAGATCGCCTTGGGTGAGTTTCCTTTATTTGCTTACAAAGTTTTCCACGGTTCAGGGTTTCAGATGACACACAAACACATGGTGTCCATTTCACAAGAACAATCTCAGGTAATAAAGGTCACTGAACTCTCGGCAGGGTGTCAAAAGCGCTGTCTCAGAACAGAGCTACCCTTCACTGGGTCAGTCTCGCCCTTTACCCAGCATGCTCTGCAAAAACCTTGAGTCAGAGAGGACACGCTGAGATATAAAGTCACATTGCGAACTCTGAACTTACATTGCGAGATATGAAGTAACAATTATGAGAAAAAAAAGGGTTTCTATGAAGTCTTGCTGTAATAAACTACCAAAACACGCTCTCCTTCACTAGTCAACCAATGGTCACTAATTTCACTTCCTCACTTTCACTTTTTACCGAGTACTGCAAAGAGTAGTCAGCTGACAGAACACACCAGTAATATGAAAGCACACACGGGTCAGAGACGTCACACGCCTATAGAGTATGAAGGTATTTTTGGTGCAAAACAACTGAGTGTCCGTTACAGCAGCATTTGTAGTTGTAGAGAATAGCCACACATGTGTATCAGTAAATCTGAAGTCACAGACAAACGTTGCAAACTTGTAGATATTTTTTTCTCTCCCACAAACACAACACAACAGTTACACATTCTTGAATCCTTCACTGCAGGTGCACAAATCCTAGTCTACGAATCACAAATCAAGAAGCTCGTACGCTCACAAGTTTTGCTACTATTGCTGCAGTGAATATGGTGCAAAACACATTCACACACCTGCATCAAAAAATGTGAAGTCACGGACGAATTTTGTACATCCGCAAATCAGTTTGTGAATTCTTGCAATGAGATTTGCACGCTTGTAGAATGTTTTCTTACATATATTTTTTTTTCTTGGATGCTTTTTCTAGCACAAACACAAGTGCATAACTACAACGGCGTGAATCTGCTGCTACGAGTCTCAAACACTGTTTTTCGCTTGCAAATGACAAGTTTCACGCTCTCTCCCTTATGCACCGCCTATCTGTGTGAAAAATGGTGCAAAAATGATTTGTGCATCTGTAGAGGCAACGGCGGGCACTGTTCAGGAGAGCAGAGAATTTCAGCCAATCAGAAGAGCTCATTTTGGGCACCTGAAACACGCCCCCTAGTTTTAGCCACAACCCCGAAAAATCGCGAGCTGCGAGCATCTTGACAGCGACAAGTATCAAAAAAGGTACGTGGCTATTTTTCTTTCTGAAATCATTTGTTTATAGCTTAAATACAGCTACGTTGGTAAACAGTGTTTCTTAGTTAAGTTAGCAAATCACGAAAGGTAAGCTAACGGTAGCCTACCTGCACTGTTAAGTGTGCTATTCAATCGTCTCGTATTAAATTACACTGTCTAATATAACGATTTATTCCTTGTATTCTGTTATGCTTTACCTTATAGAAAAATGACAGATCAGGGTGCATCTTCACAGGTGAGTAAGTTAAAACCAAGGGTACCATGTTTTTTTTCTTTGGTGAATAGTAATTTTTATTGGGATAGCCTACTATAGTAAACTAAAGGTAATTTAAAGCAGGCAATCTATAGTAGGTAATTTGCCCGTGATGCTGGTCCTTCATGACCCACTCTCAACTCATCTGTCTATAAAGTCTACAAAAATCAGTCTTTGTGTATTTTACAACACTTCAGCTTGTGATTCTTAATAAGTGAGGGTCATTTTTTAGGAGTTTTTACCCAAGCAAGGTCTCTGAGAACCTCACATTGCACTTCTGGAGACTCCAGGTAGGATGCAGTTCTGGAAAATGGTGGCGCTGGAGACTAAATGTCTCCTGATGGTTTTACACCTAATTCTTCACATTCATTATTTTGCAGTTAACATGTGTCTTTTCTTCTCCACTTGTTTTTTTCTGACCCTGCTGACCCAATGAGTATTTCGCTGTCCAATGGTCATGCCTTAACTTTGCAAATTATGGATGCCCACGCATTATGGGCATTTAATATTTTTTTTTACTTTCAGTCTGAGTTACATATACACACACAAATACGATGTCACATTACATTGACTCTTGTGCACAGACAAAAAGTCTTGCATGCTAGATGTCACTGCAACAGAAATGGACCAGACCATCCAGTCAGAAGTCTGGCTCTGCTGCGAGAAAAGGCAGTGTGTCTGACAGAAAGATCTGGCCATGAGCACGGCTTATATAACACTTGGCTGCTGTAAAGAGACCCGTCTCACCTCCCTTTACAATACACTGTGTGAGTGTTTTCGGATGAAAAAGAGAGACAGAGACGAGGAAGAGAAGACGTGTTAAACAGAGGAGAACTTCAGTGCTTGTGTGTGTGTTTGGCTCTATCACTGAGGCTGGTTAACGGCCCTGTGTGAGCGGGCAGAGCTGCCAACCTGTGCAGATAAATTAGTCCAGACAAATTAGGGCACAGAGAATGTGCCTACAGCAGAACTACATAACCCAGCATGCTTCAGCAAAACGACAACCCACACTAACTACCATTCTGAAGTGTGTGTGTGTGGTGGTGTGGGGGGGTTAAGGGTTAGTAAGAGTTTACTTTAAAGAAATTAATACTTTTATTCAGCAAGGAAGCATTAAATTGATCAAAAGTATCAGTAAAGACATTTATAATGTAACAAAAGATTTATATTTGCAATAATACTTCACAATATTAGTTTCTACAGTATTTTGAATCAAATAAAAGCATCTTTTGTGAGCATAAGAGACTTCTTTCAAAAAATATTATTAGTTTCAACCGTTTGAACAGTAGTGTATAGACAAAAATCAGTATATGGATGGCGACCAAAATATTGACGACATGAAACGGCGTTCAAAATAAATGAAATGTTCATATTGTGCCATATTTTTGACTAGCATAAAATTGCAGCAAAAGGTCTGATCCATATTGCAGCTTATTCTCAACGAGAACTGGCCATTAAAATAAAGTGACTAACCATAGTTTGGCTCGTTTTTATTAAATATTTAGTGTTTTATGAGGTATTTATTGGAAACAGATTAACACAATATTACAATATTAGTAAACCACAATATTGTAGTTGAATAAAACTTTTATAAAATGGATATACATACACACACATTATATTTGTATAGTAGAATTAATAGTACTATACTGTAATATTAATAGTACTATAATTCTGTAAACAGTTAGTTCATTGTGCCAATCTGGTATCTTGTAATTATGATTTAGTTTCCAGGTGGACTGGTAAAACCTGTGCACCCTGACAAAGGAAGTTGCATAAAAAGTCAATCAGATTGAGAAAGCACTTCACATTTGTGTGCGTGTAATATGCAGAGGGTCAGTGCACAGTCGGTTAGTGACTAATAAACATTTATTAATTAAACTAAAATCTTATCATAACAGTGGCTTTTACCCAGAAAACCCTGAATCTAGAACACACGGTAAATATCATCATACACACATGAGCTGTTAATAGCTAAAGTATGACAAATGTTGCAGTGAATGAAGCAGTAAACAGTAATCAAACACTAACAGGGAAAAAACCTGTACCTTTAGGGGTACAAAAGCTTGTCACTGGGACAGCCCCCTCAGAGACACATTTGTACCTTATTTCCCCCTAAATGGTTCATACTAGTACCTGAATGGTACATATTACTATTTTGAGTTACACATATGCACGGTTTAGGGCTGGATAAGGTACAAAGTTGCCCTCTTTAAGGGCTCTGCCTCAATGACAAGCTGTTGTACCCCTAAAGGTACAATAACTGCACTTTATTTTTCAGGGTAACAGTTACTCCAGGACAATGACCTCTGTTTCATAACATGCAGGAAAAGCCCCATAAATGAAGTCGATGGTTTCTTTGTTCCTCAGATATCGGCTTGATTAATGCTGATTTAGAAGATAAAACTTTCATGTTTTGCTTTGATTGGCTCTTCCGTGAGCTGTGAATTCACAGGATGTAGTTTTATGAGGACTTCCTCCTCTCTGTCTGTCTGTCTGTCTGTCTGTCTTTCTGTCTGTCTGTGTGTGTGAGAGAGAGAGAAAATATAAAGAAATTGCTGCGAGCTGCTGCACACATCAGCCATGAAAACCGATCCCTCCACACAGAGGCAGGAAAGCATCATCAGTCAGTTCGTTATGTCTGAAGTTATTAGTAGTTGACCATTATATTTTTTTGATGACCAATGCCGACATCTTAGAGAGAAGGGTGGTCAATGATATAAAGCTGACACATAATCACATTATTCCATTTAAGGACAGTAAAAACACAAGCATAACAATTACTGAAATCATTTATTTGATATAATATTTAGTAAATTACAAATAAATTATTTGAAAATAATTTATTTAAACTTGATAAAATAATATAAAATACTTGTTCAAAATTCAAAAACTTGTTTAAAATGATGTAAATATAGAAGAACAGATTATTATTATAGCATTTGCTGTTCTATTACTAATTACAGAGACAGTAAACTAATAAAGATGGAGAGATACATGGAAAACGTCATCATATCAGCCAAACAAAAACAATTATGAGCCAATGTGGATAATTTAAAAATGCCAATTATATATGGGTCATCCAGTAAAAGTTATTTCCATTAGTTTACTGTCTTTGTTTGACAATTCACCTAAAACAAATGCAAATGCTAATACTTTTTTCATTCATTGTCAGCATTCAGCAAATTAATCCAGTGGTTGAATAAAAATGCATAAAAATGTGTGCACCTAATACAATTTTATAAAAAATAAAAAATAAAGTGAAATGCTGTGATATCAAATACGTATTGGCCACTGGCCACCAAGATGCCGGCATCAATATCAAACCATATTGATCAAATCTAGAAGATTCACTCACAAACAAATATACAATGTCTGACCACATAGGATCACATCCAACATCTTCACACCCATTAGCAGCTGCTGTGTGCCAATGCTGCTCATTTGCATAAAGTTAAATAGGTGTACTGGACACACCTTCATCACACGGTCAATGATTGCCGTCACTCACGTCGCTGGAAATCACCAGCTTCAAATGCAAATGATTGACTATCAAGCCAGCTGCCTTGTTGCTGTAAATCAGTGTGTGTGTGATCGTCGCTCTAGGATGTGCCGTCATACAGACACAAAACCTGTCACATCACTGACTGACCGGCCAGAGAGGTCAATGACTTCCGTTTCAGTCATCTTTCCATACGATATCATTTCCTTTAGACACACACCGTCAGTATGTGCAAAGCGAGCATTGCTGACAATCCCACAGTTCACTGAACTATAGTTAATCATTATTCCTCCACAGAGGAACATCCAAATATTAACAAGCGTTCCAACTGACCTGGGGGGTTACTAAAAGTCTCTCCACAACAAAAATCACATCATTCTGTTAATATTGCAAATCAAAACAAACAAAACAAGGCCTGCGGTTACAGACCTGCTTTAGCTGGTGACTGAAAACACGTGACCATGTCTCTCTCTGCAACATTTTTCCTTGCAGCTCCAACCCAAGAAAACATAACTTTTGCCCGTTTCTAGGAGACCGGAATCCTTACAGAAAGAAAGGCATTGTGGTCTGGAAAGACAAGCGTTGTAAATCCACAGCCTCAGTGGAATTCCAGCGTTCCCAGAGAGAGAGAGAGAGAGAGAGAGAGATACCTGACAGGAGAGCTCAGCCAAAGCACTAACACCTACCTACAGAGCACCTCACAGACGTCCCGCGCTCTTCTCTTCATTCCTGTGTTTAACTCAGCTGTATATGGAAGCCCGTTTCCGCCACGGAATAAAAAATTTAAAAGTAATTGCGACCTTTTACCTCACAATTCTGACTTTTTTTTATTTCTCACAATTGCTAGTTATAGAATCAGAATTGTAGGATAAAAACTCGCAATCCTAACTTTTTCCTCTCAGTTGAGTTTATCTCTCGCAATTCTAACTTTTTCCTCTCAGTTGAGTTTAT
>NW_015505543.1:285431-285803 GCF_001515645.1 Sinocyclocheilus grahami
AACTTTTTCCTCTCAGTTGAGTTTATCTCTCGCAATCCTAACTTTTTCCTCTCAGTTGAGTTTCTCTCTCCCAATTCTAACTTTTTCCTCTCAGTTGAGTTTATATCTCGCAATCCTAACTTTTTCCTCTCAGTTGAGTTTCTCTCCCAATTCTAACTTTTTCCTCTCAGTTGAGTTTATCTCTCGCAATTCTAACTTTTTCCTCTCAGTTGAGTTTATCTCTCGCAATTCTAACTTTTTCCTCTCAGTTGAGTTTATCTCTCGCAATTCTAACTTTTTCCTCTCAGTTGAGTTTATCTCTCGCAATTCTAACTTTTTCCTCTCAGTTGAGTTTATCTCTCGCAATTCTAACTTTTTCCTCTCAGTTGAGTT
>NW_015505543.1:286919-295353 GCF_001515645.1 Sinocyclocheilus grahami
TTTATATCTCAATCCTAACTTTTTCCTCTCAGTTGAGTTTATAATCGCACAATTCTGACTTTCTCTCAATTAAAAAATGTATATCTCGCAATTCTGACTTTTTTCTCGCAAATTTAGTTATAGAATCAGAATTGCAGGATATAAAAGACAGAAGTCAGTGACTTTTTCCTCTCAAGAGTTTATATCTCGCAATTCTGACATTCTCGCAATTGCTAGTTATAAAATCAGAACAGAAACCTTGCACACCGAGTCCGATGCGTATTAATACATTGTGAAAATAATTCGCAAACCAGTACTAAATGGAGTCTTCAAGCAGTGAGGATGATTTTGTCCTCTCGCTTCCTAAAAAGAGCACAAGAAAGGAAATATTGGGTCCATCCAATCCTGATATACAGAGAGGAAGGAGAGTTCCTCCTTATTAAGGAGCAGCGGGATTATCACGGACGATTCAACGTTTACTTCAGGATGTCAATGATCAGTTTGATGCTTTGCCAGCGATGCTAGAGACACATATTAAAAAGAAGACCACCAATTTCTGTGAACTCAGTGTGCAAGGATCTATATACAGTGCTTTGTGCTGCGAGACGAAGTGGATGAACTTGACAATCGCCATTCTGGATTTTGGCGTTCGCTTGTACGGTGACTCTGAATTGTCTACGGATGTGAAAAATCCAGAAAATCGAACCCGATCTGAATTTTTTTTAATGACGGACGAAAGTTTCGGAGGCAGTGCGTAAACTTGATTGACACAGTGTGAGGTTGTATTTATTTTTCAACGTGCTAAAATTTCGGACGCAGTGTGCAATGGCCTTAAAGGGGTCATATGATGCGATTTCAAGTTTTCCTTTCTCTTTGGAGTGTTACGGTAGTTAATCTATGATACCAGTTCTGTCAGAATCATACTGAAATAAGAGTCAGGACTCAGGGAGTAGTATTGCTCAACACACCAAGATACTCATGCAGGTGACAAAGGTTCAAATCCAGCATGCAACACTCCCTGATCCCTGACCTAGTGATCCTCTGTCCTCTCTCGTCAATCCATATAAAAAAATTTTTTTTAAAGTGTCAAAAATGCCAAAATTCTTACAATATAAATGTCAGAATCTAAAATGACACACTACTTCCAACAAACCTTGAAACATCAAGAAAGCAGCTCAACACTTGTGATGCAACGCATGTCATCTCAAGCTTACCTGATCTCCATTTGATGATGTCAGTGAATTCGCTGTTGTCCCCGGCCTCAGAGGCCTCGGACACTGTGCCCACGGTAGCCATCTTCCTTCCCAGGAGTCACGGGTACGTCTGACACGCTGAAGTAGAAATCCGGCTTTCTTTTACATATACAGCCCACCGCAAATCCCTGCAATTGAGCACATCATCCCATCAGCCTGAGCTCTCTGAAATGCAATACTCATAGATAGCTCTCACATGGCCTCATTATGTTACATGTTTAATTCAGCATTCAAATTTGGTATCCAGTCCAATTTGTTGTAAAAAAAATGTGCCTTTAATTTCAGGAAATGTAGTAGGCCATCCCATGAATGTCCATTTACTGTCTTACACAGTGCATGCTGCTCTCTGAAACATTTACACAGACCACAAGAGAGAGAGCAACCATGTGACCTTACTTTTTCGAACACTTGCAAAGCTTTGTGGGAAAGCTGGAAAGCAGGGACAGGCCATGCTGGTTCTTCTCGAATCAAATGAAACTGTTTCAACATGGGCGTATAAACTCCTCTAGGTCATTCAGAAAGCGGGAAGAGGTGTGAAGATAATCGGAGAATCTGTGGAGAACTCACACGGTAAACTGCAGGGATGTAATGGCTCTGAGTGAATGTGGACTGAGTGAGCCGGAGCTATGTGACTGGAGGGGGCTGTTGTTGAATTCTACTGCATTACAAATGCAGTCCCAAGATAAATAAAGCAAGCACTGACAAGATCTTGTCATTGAAAAACTTGTTTAAATATAAACTACTTTGAGTTCTCAGCTTCATTCTTTACTTCAAAAACATTCCATTCTGAATTGAAGTGCAATACTAACACCGACTTAAATTCAGACCGATTACGTTTCTGATATCATTAAAATTCTGATTAAAACATTCTGATTGTAAATCTGAAGCCAACTTCAATTCTAATTTGAATCGTCATTATTACACTGATTCAAATTCTGATTCTCATCAATTCTAATTCCATTTCTGATGTACTTTAAAGAATTGCGTTTTGCCTGTAATTTTGATTCTAACTCTGATGCCAATTTAAATTCTGATTATAAGTTAAATTAATTTATACTATAATTCTCATTTTTCTTCCTGATTTCAAATGTAATTTTTATATGGATTCAAATTCTGATCCTCACAATTCTATTTCTTATTATCATTCTGATTCTGATTCTGACCATTTAAATTCTGATTATATCTTTCTCCTTCTATTTCTGATTCTCACCAATTCTATTGCCCATAATAAGTTCAATTTTTAATTTGAATTGTAATTTTTATACCAATTCAAATTCTGATCCTCACAATTATATTTCTTATTATCATTCTGATTCTGTCCATTTAAATTCTGATTATAACTTTCTCATTCTATTTCTGATTCTCACCAATTCTATTGCCCATTTTAAGTTAAATTTTTTATTTGAATTGTAATTTTTTTTATACTGATTCAAATTCTGATTCTCACAACGCTAATTGTGGAGTTGTCACCCAGCCAAACAGGTGACCATGCATTCATTCTGCTCACACAGCTCCCCCCACATTCCTGCCCTCAAACACGCTCACTGATAAGGTCCACCA
The DNA here is from genome assembly GCF_001515645.1 of Sinocyclocheilus grahami. Classification (NCBI taxonomy): domain Eukaryota; kingdom Metazoa; phylum Chordata; class Actinopteri; order Cypriniformes; family Cyprinidae; genus Sinocyclocheilus; species Sinocyclocheilus grahami. Next base: position 289,712 of record NW_015505543.1, read on the forward strand.
ACACCAGACCTCTCAAAGCAGCCCTTCAGCAGCTGATGGACACGACGGCCGGCTGATGACGCCATTGATTAGTAATGTTGAGAGTCGCTGGAGAGAATAGAAACACAGCCCCCTCTGATAATAATTTACAGCATGTCTTGTCCATTAAAGGCTTCAGCTTTATAAGCAAATAGCAAAAGTGAATGACGCGTCTAATTTAGATTCCTGCAAAGAAAACGTTGTGCTTCCATTTTCTCAGCTTCCATCTCACAATAAAACTTCTTGCATTAAGTTTTTGGTGCATGTATGCGTATAAAAACTAGATTAAACTGTCAATAGAAAGAATGGCGATAAACTCATTTATCCAAATTCATGAACGTGTCTGCAGACCCTAACAACAACTCAAACTAACCTCAAAAAAACATAACACTGACCCTAATAGTCATTAACTGGGATAATGACTCTAATCCCAAACAACCTTATCAATGACTCAAACCCTACTTAAACCTACCCAAGCCTAACTCTAACTAAACCCAACCATCTCTAGATGTGACCCTAACTAAACCCAACCTACCCTACCTTTTACTAACTTCAACCACAGCTTAAACGAACTCTTGCCATTCCAGATCAGCTCAAGTTTGAGTTACTTATAATGCATCTAACTAACTTCTAGTAGCCTAATCAGAAGTCAGACAGTACTTACTGTTTGTTTGTTTGTTTGTTAAGTGTAACTTGTTTAATTAATTTGGTCAGTCGGGTTCAGGCGCTCATGATTCAACAAACATAGCAAAGTTTTGTAAACATGTGTAAGTGTGATTTGAAAAGCAGCAGCTCTCACCTTTGTGTGATGAATCTCTCAGTGCAGTACAGTGCGGGTTTATCATTGAGTAAATAATGTATCATTGACTCTTCTCAGGGCATGTTCACAACAAGCTCGCGCTCCAGAGCTCTGCTCAATGCGCTGACGGGAGACTCACAGCTCCATCCAAGAAGCATCGAAGTTACCCAACGCGGTTGTTCCGGCGCTCCTGGAGTGTTTCAGCTCTGCCGCAAAGTTTCCTTTGCTCATGAATAACAAAAGAAAGAGTTACAACGCTTCCCAGCTCCGCCCACGCTCGCAGCGGGAGCGATGGACGCGTGAGGTCACGAGTCGACGCGCGCTGGAAACGCTCGCGTTGGTTTGAATGACGAGCGCGTCCCCTTCTGGAATATACTTTTCTGAACGTACTGCTTTGTAGGCTTGGGTCTTGAGTATGCACGGGCGGACAGTAGGGAAGTATTCAGTACTTATCAAGTGTACTTTATTAGAGTGTTTTTCGTAATGAAACTTTTACTTCACAGCACTCCAAAGCTTAGTATTTCAGGCTCACTTTTACTGCACTGCGTTTCATATCAGGCTAAATATAATTTAATACTTGCATTGGAAACCTAGCACTTTTTTACTTTGACTAAAAAGTAAGATTTACTTGAGTAGCCTACAAGAAAGTACTACATTTTTAATGTTCTTAAAAAAAAAAATGTAGTGCAGTAAAAAAAAAAAAAAAAAGTACGACGTTTGGATTTGGAATGTAGTAAAGTAAAGGTTTTACAAATAAAAACACTCTAAGTACAGATACGTTTTACATGTACTGGAGTAAAGTAAAAAATACTTCACTACTGTCCACCTCTATGTCTTTTTTTTTTAGAAAGTTTAACATTTAAAATAAAGGTTCAATGTGTTTTATATAGCCTAAAATATATCTAAACAGTATATTCAGTGATTCTGGTTTTAGCTGGTCATAGCTAGTCATAATTGGTTTGCAATATGGTTTTAGAGGGGATTAACCACTTTAGCTGGTCAGGATAGTCTTAGCTGCTCAGGGAGACCAGCTAAGACCAGCCAACTAGCTTAGGCTGGTTTTAGTTGTTTAGTGATTATATCGTTACATTGCACCTGTCAAACGGCCGGCTTTATTAGGCAGCAAGTGAACGGTTGATCATAACATACTTCTAGAGAGACTGGAAAACTGGGTCGGGCTTTCTGGGATGGTACTCAAATGGTTCAGGTCATACTTAGAAGGGAGAGGATATTATGTGAGTATAGGAGAGCATAAGTCTAAGTGGATGTCCATGACATGCGGAGTCCTGTTTTATTGTTGTGTTTTATTCTTTTTCATTTATTTTATGTAAAGCACTTTGAATTACCATTGTGTATGAAATGTGCTATATAAATAAACTTGCCTTGCCTTGCCTTCAACTGAAAGGGACAATGGGCAAGCGAAAAGTTCTGAGTTACTTTGACAAGGGGCAGATAGTGATGATGTTAGATGGCTGGGTCAGAGCATCTCCAAAATGGCAAGTCTTGCAGGGTGTTTCAGGTATGCAGTGGTAGCATCCACTAAAAATGGTGCAAGGAAGGAGAACCACTGAACCGGGGACAGGTTCATCCAATGCTCATTATTGATGCACTTCATGGGGAGCATATGCTATTCCGCCTGGTCCGATCACAGAGAATAGCTACTGTAGCTCAAATTACTGAAAAACATAATGCTGGCCATAATAGACGCATTGCAGTTTTCTTCTCTGTATCAGACCATCAGATTGTCCATCCCCAAAAGCATCAACAATGGCCAATGTGAGTGTCAGCAGAAGGTTTTGCCTGGTCTGATGAATCCCATTTTCTTTAACATCAGGTGGATGGCCAGGTGAATGTTCATTCTTTACCTGGGGAAGAGATGGGAGCAGGATGCACTATGGGAAGCAGTGTGATGCTCTGGCCAATGTTCTGCTGGGAAACCTTGGGTCCTGCATTCATGTGGATGTTACTGTGTTGACCGCCTACCTGAAGACTGTTGCAGACCTCATCCTCCCCTTCACAGCAATGGTGTTCGCACCCTGCCACACTGCAAAACTTGTTCAGGGATAGACGCATTGCAGTTTTCTTCTCTGTATCAGACCATCAGATTGTCCATCCCCAAAAGCATCAACAATGGCCAATGTGAGTGTCAGAACTGGACCATGGAGCAGCAGAAGGTTTTGCCTGGTCTGATGAATCCCATTTTCTTTAACATCAGGTGGATGGCCAGGTGAATGTTCATTCTTTACCTGGGGAAGAGATGGGAGCAGGATGCACTATGGGAAGCAGTGTGATGCTCTGGCCAATGTTCTGCTGGGAAACCTTGGGTCCTGCATTCATGTGGATGTTACTGTGTTGACCGCCTACCTGAAGACTGTTGCAGACCTCATCCTCCCCTTCACAGCAATGGTGTTCGCACCCTGCCACACTGCAAAACTTGTTCAGGGATGGTTTGAGGAACATGTCAAAGAATTTGGGATGTTGCATTGGTCTTCAAATTCCCCAGATCTTCATTTGAGTGAGCATCTACTGGATGTGCCGGACCAGCAAACCATGGAGGCTCCACCTCACAACCTACAGGACTTGAAGGATCTGAGCGTTGTTCACATTTATTTGGATGGAGGATAGACTGAAAAGAAATCCAAATGCAATATGTGTATGTCGACTCTAGTAAACTGTAGCCTAGGCTATATATATAAAAATAGCATATTTCAGAAGCAATATATAAATAACTACAGACCAAAGAAGATACAACATGTTATGCCTACACAGGCCTCACCCTTTGGTCAAACATATTGTTTTAACATCTTGAATTATTTAACAGATGTTAGCTTTCATTTACCTATAGGAGGCAGTATAAGACCACATATTTAGCATATCGACTCATTTTTAAGTTTTCTTATTTGTTCTTTCATCTGGCAAGTGTGTGTCCTGCTGTGTCCTACTTTATGCACTTTATGTCATGGTGAGCAGCAGTCGCTTCATCTTCCTTCATCTCGATCCAGAGCTGATCAACACTTTTACATACTGAAAGCATTGCATTCAACGAGCAAATGTTTTTCCTTCTCTGTGCATCGTTTGATATTCTCATTTGACGTGATGTACTGCAGTTGTGCACGTTTATCTTCGATCCTAATATAATAGATGTAAAAGAGAAAACTCATTACCAGGAGTGGGGTTCGAACCCACGCGGACAAATGTCCATTGGATCTTAAGTCCAACGCCTTAACCACTCGGCCATCCTGGTGTATGTACAGCCCTGTGCAGCCTCAAATCAATATATATATCAACGACGTGCTACAGTAACTATGACAATTAACTGGCGTTGTTGTATTTTATCTCTGTAGATCTGTTTGTGGTCGTTTGCGCCGCCTCCCGTAGTTTCATTTAATATTCCGAGCTGCTGCATAGCATTTGGTGCAGCTGCAAAGACTGACTGTTAGCATGCTAGCTAGCTCACTTCCGAAAACCAAAACTCATTATTTGGTTGATAACCAGCTTAAAAGATGAAGACCGATTATATGAATTGCAATGCTTGAATTAATGCTTGCAGTTTTATAAAAAAGTGTTATTTGTTGCACTATCGTGATTATAGTAGTATTGTTAGCCGTTTGGCTAACAGTTAGCAAGCTAAGAACCTGCTGTAGTGAACACACTCAAGCTCGTGACCCACTTTATCAAAACCGTTGCAGTGAGTAGTTTGCCTTTATGTGACAAGGCGTTTTTAAAAGTGAAAATATTTAAATGAACACCTTTAATAACAATTAACTATATGAATCCTTGGCTAACATCATAGCTTTGTTCATGTGCATTCCTGAGGATAAACCGGATCGCTCCGTCACTGGAGTAGTTCGGTTGTTGTTGCTAAATCAGCTTGACAGTGTAGCTATGTTGGGAACTAACAGTGAAAACCAGCATAAAAATCATTTTCATGAATGACTCCCTGCTTAAATTTATTTAAACTTATTTGTAGTAACCATGGTTTATTTTCGTGGTTGGCTGGTCATAGTTGGTCAACAGGCTGGTGTTAGAGGGGTTTTGTCGACTTATTTAGCTGATCAGGCTGGAGACCAGCTCACCCTGTTGAAAAAAACAGCATACGCTGGTTAGGTATGTTTTGAAGCTGGGATGCTGGTTTGAGCTGGTCCTTTGCTGGTTTAAGCTGGTCATTTGCTGGTTTATGCTGGTCTTAAGCTGGTCGGACCAGTTTAGGACCAGCACATGACCAGCATAAACCAGCAAAGGACCAGTTTAAACCAGCATAAACCAGCAAAGGACCAGCATAAACCAGTAAAGGACCAGCTCAAACCAGCAAAGGACCAGCATAAACCAGTAAAGGACCAGCTCAAACCAGCAAAGGACCAGCATAAACCAGTAAAGGACCAGCTCAAACCAGCAAAGGACCAGCTCAAACCAGCAAAGGACCAGCTCAAACCAGCAAAGGACCAGCTCAAACCAGCAAAGGACCAGCTCAAACCAGCAAAGGACCAGCTCAAACCAGCAAAGGACCAGCTCAAACCAGCAAAGGACCAGCTCAAACCAGCAAAGGACCAGCTCAAACCAGCAAAGGACCAGCATAAACCAGCAAAGGACCAGCTTAAACCAACAAAGGACCAGCTCAAACCAGCAAAGGACCAGCATAAACCAGCAAAGGACCAGCTTAAACCAACAAAGGACCAGCTCAAACCAGCAAAGGACCAGCATAAACCAGCAAAGGACCAGCTTAAACCAACAAAGGACCAGCTCAAACCAGCAAAGGACCAGCATAAACCAGCAAAGGACCAGCTTAAACCAGCAAAGGACCATCTTAAACCAGCAAAGGACCAGC
>NW_015505543.1:296102-338000 GCF_001515645.1 Sinocyclocheilus grahami
AAACCAGCAAAGGACCAGCATAAACCAGCAAAGGACCAGCTCAAACCAGCAAAGGACCAGCTTAAACCAGCAAAGGACCAGCATAAACCAGCAAAGGACCAGCTCAAACCAGCAAAGGACCAGCTCAAACCAGCAAAGGACCAGCATAAACCAGCAATTGACCAGCTCAAACCAGCAAAGGACCAGCATAAACCAGCAATTGACCAGCTCAAACCAGCAAAGGACCAGCATAAACCAGCAATTGACCAGCTCAAACCAGCAAAGGACCAGCTTAAACCAGCAAAGGACCAGCATAAACCAGCAAATGACCAGCATAAACCAGCAAATGACCAGCATAAACCAGCAAATGACCAGCTTAAACCAGCAATTGACCAGCTCAAACCAGCAAAGGACCAGCATAAACCAGCAATTGACCAGCACAAACCAGCAAAGGACCAGCATAAACCAGCAAATGACCAGCACAAACCAGCAAAGGACCAGCTCAAACCAGCAAAGGACCAGTTTAAACCAGCATCCCAACTTCAATACATACCTAACCAGCATATGCTGTTTTTTTCAACAGGGAAAACAAGTTACTTCCAGCTTAAACCACCTTGTTTTAGCTGTTTTTTTCAGCAGGGGTATACATATACATTATGTTTTGAACATTTTCATACGCTCAGAACATAATATAGGATACACATCTGCGGTCATTCAAGGTCGCCAGCTCAACCAGATTGGCTGGTCTAGGCTCCGTTCAGCAGGAAATCACTCCATTCAATAACCTGAAAACAAAAAAACAAAACACAAACATATCAGACCTTATACACTTTTGAAATAAACCATGAATGCATTTTTTTTCTAACTTTCTCCTATTCTCCTATAATTATTTCCAGCTGAATTTTGATGGTTCTATTTGAAACCTTCGAACATTAAAAAAAAAAATTAAATTTTGCCTAGCATCTCTGAACATATTAGTATGAAAGTGGAAATCAACAGAAAATAAGAGCAAAGCTGGTAATGAATGAGTTCAGCATCGTCCACACACTCTCATGGCAGTTCTTAACTACTCAGCAGCACTTTGGTGAAATGGTGGCTAAATCTTATGGATTTGTACAATCTCATACATTTTGTGGGGAGGACCTTCACGTTTATTTTTTGAATCATACATAAAAATCACATCATATGAATTCATTCTAAATCGACAATAGTTATGTTTTCTCATGAAATCAGTTTGGCATAGTTACTCTCTCATGGTTTGTTACATTGTTCTGACATACATTACATTTGAACACTTTTAAATTAGTTCATGCCACTAGATATTAAAGAGACTGATTTACTCAGCCACCGTCACACACACGCCCGGCTACCTGAACAGGTGCGCTCCTCTTCAGGATGGTTCTGGAAGCTGTCAATGATTCTAGAACTCTACAGTAAACGCCTTTTCACACAAGATGATGCTGATTGGCATCTTTATTAATACTTTGTAACAACCCAGGTACATTTTCCTTCTTTTAAATATGGAATATTATTCTCACTCTTGATTGTTATATTTACATGAGCTACAAGAAGCACGGAAACACTCCAGATGTTACCAGCGTTACATTACTTTTGGGAATTATTTTGAGAAGCAAACATGTACTGACCTGATCTTGAGTTGCTCCTATTCACTGTTGTCTTCTATGTGTTTCTCCTCAAGTTGTTGACTGCAGCGTGCAGTGCCAACACCGGTTTCATGTGAGTCGTGTGTGTGCCCTTCTACACTGCTATTATGCAGATCTCTCGTGAGATACCACGCCTCCAAGCAAAGGACCAGCATAAACCAGCAAATGACCAGCATAAACCAGCAAATGACCAGCATAAACCAGCAAAGGACCAGCATAAACCAGCAAATGACCAGCATAAACCAGCAAATGACCAGCTCAAACCAGCAAAGGACCAGCTCAAACCAGCAAAGGACCAGTTTAAACCAGCATCCCAACTTCAATACATACCTAACCAGCATATGCTGTTTTTTTCAACAGGGAAAACAAGTTACTTCCAGCTTAAACCACCTTGTTTTAGCTGTTTTTTTCAGCAGGGGTATACATATACATTATGTTTTGAACATTTTCATACGCTCAGAACATAATATAGGATACACATCTGCGGTCATTCAAGGTCGCCAGCTCAACCAGATTGGCTGGTCTAGGCTCCGTTCAGCAGGAAATCACTCCATTCAATAACCTGAAAACAAAACTAAAACAAACAAACATATCAGACCTTATACACTTTTGAAATAAACCATGAATGCATTTTTTTTCTAACTTTCTCCTATATTCTCCATATTATTTCCAGCTGAATTTTGATGGTTCTATTTGAAACCTTCGAACATTAAAAAAAAAAATTAAATTTTGCCTAGCATCTCTGAACATATTAGTATGAAAGTGGAAATCAACAGAAAATAAGAGCAAAGCTGGTAATGAATGAGTTCAGCATCGTCCACACACTCTCATGGCAGTTCTTAACTACTCAGCAGCACTTTGGTGAAATGGTGGCTAAATCTTATGGATTTGTACAATCTCATACATTTTGTGGGGAGGACCTTCACGTTTATTTTTTGAATCATACATAAAAATCACATCATATGAATTCATTCTAAATCGACAATAGTTATGTTTTCTCATGAAATCAGTTTGGCATAGTTACTCTCTCATGGTTTGTTACATTGTTCTGACATACATTACATTTGAACACTTTTAAATTAGTTCATGCCACTAGATATTAAAGAGACTGATTTACTCAGCCACCGTCACACACACGCCCGGCTACCTGAACAGGTGCGCTCCTCTTCAGGATGGTTCTGGAAGCTGTCAATGATTCTAGAACTCTACAGTAAACGCCTTTTCACACAAGATGATGCTGATTGGCATCTTTATTAATACTTTGTAACAACCCAGGTACATTTTCCTTCTTTTAAATATGGAATATTATTCTCACTCTTGATTGTTATATTTACATGAGCTACAAGAAGCACGGAAACACTCCAGATGTTACCAGCGTTACATTACTTTTGGGAATTATTTTGAGAAGCAAACATGTACTGACCTGATCTTGAGTTGCTCCTATTCACTGTTGTCTTCTATGTGTTTCTCCTCAAGTTGTTGACTGCAGCGTGCAGTGCCAACACCGGTTTCATGTGAGTCGTGTGTGTGCCCTTCTACACTGCTATTATGCAGATCTCTCGTGAGATACCACGCCTCCAAACACATGCTGAACATGCCTTCATTGGATAGTCTGTCAGAGCAGCTTATAAAGGCTAGAGTTATTAGTGTAACTAGTGTTATTATTCACAAACTAGACTTGTGATGACTTTGCAAATTTACTAAAAGTGCAAAATGTATAACTTTAGGGGTACAACAGCTTGTCAATTAGGGCAGTACCCTTAGGGGGACATCTTTGTACCTTCTTCACCTCATAGGGTGCATATGATAAGAGTACATATTACTACTGTGAGGGCTGGGAAATCCAGTCAAATACGTTTTCAGCTACCCCTAGGTTGAAAATAGACAATAGTGACCCGGTCCCCCTTGGTAGAAATCGCGGTGAACCCAAACAAACGTTTTTGGAGAGACCTAAAAATGGCTGTCTGCTTGACAGTCCTGCATCCAACCAGCTTCAGAGGATCTGCATAGAAGAATGCCAGCAAATCCCAAAATCCAGGGGCCTCATTTATAAAGCATGCGTACGCTCAGATTTGATCTTAGAGTGTGCATACGCTTAAATCCACGCCAACGCTCATATTTGTAAAAACTGCCGCTGACGTAGAAAAATGCTTGGCACCACGTCAGGGTCTGAGCAGATGTACACACTTTTTCTTGTCGGAGTACTGTAGGGTTTTGAAAATGTAAGCGGTTCTTGCAGCTCGCTGTTCTAAATGAAAGGATTTGGACGATGCTGGTGATCTTTTATATGTTAATGACATTAATTAGGAGTCGTTTACAAGGCAGAGAGAGCTGAAACAATTCAGTTGCGCGCAAGTTGAAGATCATTTGGGATTCAAAGATTTCACATCTGAAAGAGAGGCGCTTTCTGTGCGGACGTTCATTCTGTGAATCACATGTACGCATATTTGAGAGATGATCGTAAGATCAAATTTAGGACGGTTTCTGCTCAACATTTTATAAATGAGGCCCCAGGCGTGCAAAGCTTGTCATGTCAAATCAAGTACTTGAGTTAAGGGTCTGAATACTTATGCCAATGTGATCTTTCAGTTCTTCTTTTTTAATACATTTGATAATCTGTTTTTTGCTTTGTTATTATTGGGTAGCTATGGAGTGTAGTTTGGTGTGGGACATTTTTTTTTTTTTATTTGAGCATAAAGCTGTCTGTCTTCCACAGAAATATTTCTGCACTTGCCATTTATATTACAAAGAACTTACAGTGCATTCAAGCTGTGTATTTGATCATGTCTCTCAGTAATCAGCCCCCTGAATCAGACATCGCTTCCACCATGTTCTGCCAGTTGTGTTCCTAGAATCACAAGTTGATATATAGTATAAAATAAGTGTAAATTATATATTTGTGTGTTACGTATAAATCAAATTCATACAGGTAAATCAGTTATAGACACACCGCTGCATCATTAGGAGATAGTGCCCATATTTACATGACATTACAGATGGAGGAATTGCAAGAAAATTCCAAATTGTTTCAAATGGTTTATAAACATCTGTTTTTACATTTCGTTGTTGAACTTTGTTGGTTATCTTTTAATACTAAACAAGAAATTACACAGCATCATATGACACCCCTAATTTTTGGATTACATGCATGTTTTTGCCATTTACTGGGATGCAAACTAATTTAAAAAAGTGAAATGTGAACTTTTAAAGCAAACCATTAGTTATGGCGGATTAAATAATGTAGAGATCAGTCTGGCACTGAGATTTCCTGCACATATTAAAAAACAGCAATCCCTTCTGTTTCCTGTAGGGGTCATTACAATGCTTTACCCTCCAGAGCCTTCGACTGCTGGCACAAATATAAAAGCTTTTAAGCCTTCTGCTGAAAAAATGTGACATCAGCTATTTGAAAGCTTTTAAAACCCAGCAGAGATCAAATACACACTTGTCAATGGACGTTTCGTTTATTACAGCATGAATTCATGAACAGATGTGCTGAATAGACTACATTACAGTACAGTAAAGACAGAGCGTATGACTTATTGTGTCATATATCAATATAATAATATTTGTTTAAAATATATTTTTATTTGTTATTTTCTGACATTTAAGAGGGACTAGATAGGCCTATGTCTGAATTACTGCAACTGTATTAATACAAAGCGAGAGAGAGAGAGAGGGCCTTAAAGGAATATACTGTAAAATGTTTTATCAGTATGCAATAACTCTCTTTTCATTATAATAACTGATCATTACTACGTAATTATAGTTTGTAAATTGACTTTATATTCTTCATTAGTAATTAAATTTGAAGTGGTCAGAAAAGTGGGCTCATGAAAAAGTATTGTTTACTAAAAAATAAAAAATCTGCAACCCTGAATCACATAATTCCAAACATTTTTATTATTATTATTATTTTTGTATATATAGCCTACACAAACAGACATTTTGAATGCCAGTTACAATCATAATAAAAGGGGGCTGGAGCGTAAGACTTTCAGCAATGAAAAAAAAGTACTATAAAAGTATTTATAAAAGTATAAATTCATGCTAAACATCTCCCTTTGTGTTCCAGAAACAGAAAATCATACCGTTTTGGAACATGATGATATTCATTTCTTGAATCCACTATTATTCTTTCACAGCGTAAGAGCTATGGATTATCAATACATGCTTGTCTTTTTATTCTTTCTTTGCTATAAAAAATACCATCATTTTAAAATCAATATATTTCCAAAGTCAATATGTTCCTCCTCAAACTATTTCTCCATCATCAGACTTCAAAATAGCTTTCTTTTCAGCATTTCTCTCTGCCACCCTCGCTCTCTCCCTCTCTTTCTCCCTGTAATACTCCTCTTTCAAGTTTTCCCTCTCTCTGCGCCTCCACCCTTTGGCGGTCACATGGTAGAGATCGACATTATTGCCCGAGTATGCGTCTCTGTAGGTGGCGCGGTACACGGCCTCCCTTGCGACCTCAGTGGCCTCTTGTACGCTCATTCCCCAGTAAACACTGCTGTCCAGGATCGAGTATGCATAGGGAGACCCCGAGCCCACAGAGAACAGCTCCCCCTGCAGGCGCAGACCGTCACTGCACACATAAATAACCCGTGGGCCACATATTCTCGAACGACTTCTGACGACTTGTTGAGAAGTAGCAGCTATCAATGGTTGAGGCACTGAGGCAACACTTGCTGCTGATTGGCCGCTTGAATCGCTGGCTGTGATTTGATTGGTTGGAGTATTTGCATGTTGAGGCACTGAGGCAACACTTGCTGCTGATTGGCTGCTTGAATCGCTGGCTGTGATTTGATTGGTTGGAGTATTTGCATGTTGAGGCACTGAGGCTACAATTGCTACTGATTGGCCGCTTGAATCGCTGGCTGTGATTTGATTGGTTGGAGTATTTGCATGTTGAGGCACTGAGGCTCCACTTGCTGCTGATTGGCCGCTTGAATTGCTGGCTGTCATTTGATTGGTTGGAGTATTTGCATGTTTCTCTGTAATTGGTTGCTCGTGTTTTTCGTCATCCCCATCCCATCCACACAGTGTGGCTGCGACGCACAGCTCCGTACCTTTGAATGGATGCAGCATGTGGGACAGCAGTTTGGCAGCGCCCCCTGTTGACAGCCTGCGGTGGTGTCGAAGCTGGTACAGCCTGAGCTCCCGAGCCAAAATGCGCTTCCAGAGTGCACAGTCAGCCGATGTCCCCGAGGTGGTGCCGACCAGGTGAGAGTGGATAGGTAAGACCTTCGGGGATGCTGGACAGGCCACCAGCCCCGAGCAGCTGGAACGCGTGTCGGCTGCGGCGATCACACCTCCCTGGAACGCGAAGCCGAGAGTTGTGGTGCCGTGAGAGAGAGTGAACGGTAACGGAACGGAGGGAGAGACGGGGAAAGGTGTGGGTGGGGGAAGAGAGATGGACGGCAGAGAGGGGTGTAGGTGGTCTATTTCCAGTAACTTCGTCGGAGCTGAAGTGAGGCTAGTTTGGCCAAAGTTTATTGGGCTCTCTGTGAGGTATTCAGCTATCGGCATGTAAAACTCCAGAGGACTCAAGCCGCCCCTCCCAGGCAGCCTTGTAGAAAAAGCTTCTCCGTGAATCCCCCCTCCGGACAGATGAGTGGAATTTTCCGGCATAAAGGACCGTGAGAGTGGAGCACTCCATTGAGGGAACAGTGGGGAGTTGTGCAAGCCGCATACATCTTGCAAAGCCATAAACTAATGTGTAGATATACAATAAATTGTAACTCTGTCAATTATTACACTGTATGACATGAACTGCAAAAACATGTCATATATGAGTTGTAAAGGGTTTCAGGTCATTTTTTTTCTTTATTCACCCTTGTCTCCTTATAGGGCTATGGGTCAGTTTGTTGGTAAAGAAGTCCTGGTTTACTTCAGAATTCGATTCCACTCTGCCTTTCTGGTGTTTATATCTTCTTGTGGTGGTGATTGGCTGTTGAAAGAAAAATAAAACATGCCGAGCCTCTTGGACCACCACGGCTCTTGATCCACACTTTATTCTTATGGAAAAGCAAAAGCAATGAGTACCATAGATCCAGAATAAAATATCCAATTCTCGATCCACTTGGTGTCTGTATTCAGTTCAGTCTTAACCCACTAGTATCATAAGCTCAATAAGTAACTACAGCTGTAAAGAGCCTAGATCAAGGGCTGTTTATATAAGCACAATTCCCTGATTGACTTAACCAGAAACGCATGAAAATGCCAAAGTAAGCCTTTTAACCCAAGCTTGACGATTCATGCCATGCAATTTCATTTTCAAAGCATAGCATGTTTTGTGCTGTTGTGCTGTATTGTTACACTAATACTCAATCACCCATACAAAGAATAGAGTAGGCCTTACAGCATCATGCATAATGATCAGGCACGACAATTTTTTCTCTACCGGTGCTAAGGGGGGGCTAGACCAATATGTGGGGGTGCTAAGAAAATAAATGATATTGATGACGTCAGAGTAAACCGGGGCTATTCAAAATTCTGACAGGGCTATAGCCCCCCTAGCCCCGGTGTAGCGCCATCACTGATAATGATATACTGTAAATAGGGCTAAACTATTTTTCAAACATTTATAATGTTACAAAAGATTTATATGTCAAATAAATCAAACTATTTAACTATTTCTTACTGTATTATTTGACCAAATAAAAGCTTTGACGAGAGACTTATTTTAAAATTGAAATGATCCCAAACTCTTCCAAATTTGGACATTTTCACTTTGGGGTGTACTCACTTTTGTGGCCAGCGGTTTAGACATTAATGGCTGTGTGTTGAGTTATTTTGAGGGGACAGCAAATTTACACTGTTATACAAGCTGTACACTCACTACTTTACATTGTAGCAAAGTGTCATTTCTTCAGTGTTGTCACATGAAAAGATATAATAAAATATTTACAAAAATGTGAGGGGTGTACTCACTTCTGTGAGATACTGTATGTAGCCTATTTTAACTTTGGCAACAGGGCATTTTATATCATAAATGTTGTTTATTTAATTTTGATGTTTAATGTTATTGCTAGAAAATTGCAAGGTTACACATATTAGGATTGAAATTAATTAAAATAATGCAATCCTGCCAAAGCTTGTGTATTTTTCAGCAATACAAATTAAACATCCCAATTAAATAGACAGCAATTCGAAAATATTATAATAATTAATAAAGTATTACAAATAAACTACATTAATAATGGAAAATACATTTATTTATTTGTATTGAACGTTTTGTTGTTTCACAAGGGTTCTTTGGACTTGAAACAGGAAAATGAACGAAAAAAAATATAGTTTACATGACATTTAGTTTGACCACCTCCCGTAATGGAAGAACAACTCTTGCTGCAGGTTAACTTTCTTTCTGTCACTCAACATTTCTTGGAAAAGGGAAAGCCATGACGTCCGGCGTTCTGAACGGGCATAGCGTTCTGTTGAGTCGCGTCGCTGCAGAGCAGATGAGCTGAGTCCACGCATAATGAGAGAGACCGGTAAGACACTCTCAACTTTATTTTCACTTCTGTGCAGCTTTCATAATTGCTCGAGTTTCAGCTTTAAACATATTTCACTTTAATAGCACGACTCATTTCCAGGTATCTTATTGACTATTATTGTGTTTATTTAAAGAAAGGCGTGATTGATTAGTAGCCTTATTTGTATGTTACACTAACAAAGTACCATATGATCTTTCCATATTTTTACGCAGTATAGGAGTCCTATGATAATTTCATTATTTTACACACTTCCTCCCCGATCTTGACTGGTTGTCAAGGCTGTAAATAGATATATGCAGATTTTATAAAGAAAAAAAATGGTTTTGGTGTAAGAATTAGATTTTTTGGGACCAAAACTTTATTTTGCTTAGTACTTAAACCGTTGCAGATTAAATCATATAACTTACATTAGAATAAATTGTAGATTCTCAGGCAAAATGTGATGCATTTTTAAACTGCTAATTTCAAACCATAATGCAAATACAGCTAACTAAACATTGGATGGCAGGGGTGGGTAAGTTGTAACACAATTTAGCATTCCCTTACATAGAACTGAGAACTTTCATGTTGTCTATATGGGGCTTTTTTGGCAGCTCAAAGCCTAAGGAATTGTGGGTCAAATGTGCCCTATGCAGTTTCTGGATCCACCAAGCCTGCACTCTAGGGTTAAAAACATCGGTTTGACACCATTGTGAATCTGACTGAGAAAATTCATACATCTCACACACAAATTAACACAGTTTTTTGTTAGATCTACATATTTTTTGCCTCGGTACACTGGAGTTGAGTGTTCAGTAAGAATAAATACTGTTAAAGAGGTTTGTTCTAGTAGTCTAATTTACACACACACACACACACACACACACACACACACACACACACACACACTCCTGCATCGAAGAGAAAGTGGATTGGAGATGTGGTCATTCGTAGAAAGTGCGACATTGTTTTGTATTGTTCTTTTAGATTGTTTCAATAAACCTGTTTTTGAAGCAACCTTTATGAGGTGGCTGCTGTGCTGTTTTTGCTTCTTTTGTCTGATTGTTGTTACAACTTACCCCAGTATGTGTTACAACCCCGGTAGCGGGGTAGATTGTAACAAAGGCACTTCATTTATTTGACATCAACTTATAAGGGCTGTGATATTCTCACAGAGGTTTGAATTGGTGCCTTCTGTTGTGAACAAATGTGAGTGCTTTGTATAAAAGTTTGAGCACTCTAGCTCAAAAATTCAGTGAGTTACAGATGCTGAAACAAAAAGTGTTACAACCATACCCGGTCTCCCCCAATTTGCGGTAGGAAATTTACAAAGTATCTTCATGGAACATGATCTTTACTTAATATCCTAATGATTTTTGGCATAAAAGAAAATTGAATAATTTGGACCCATACAATGGCTACAAATATACCTGTGCTACTTATGACTGCTTTTGTGCTCCGGGGACACATATCACAATGCAAAAAGGATAGAACAATTTTCTTTATTGTTTTTTTTTTATTAATTAATTAATATGGAAGTGAAATATGATCCTAGCTGTTCAGTCCAGCATCAAGCCAATTCGTGATCTGAATTATTTCATAGAGTCATATTTGCTGTCTAAATGTAAAATACATAGAATACAGCCTAATTGAATCTTTCATGCTGGAGATTGAAATGTGGGTCTGTCTCTCTGAAGGTTTGGTGCGAGTCTCCTAATGCTGATGGGACTCATCATGGAGACTTTGTGCGGTTTGGAAATGTTCTTGACAGCGTGATGGACAAATGTAATGTACAGGTGCAGTATAACTGCTCTGCTGCCTGTCGAATCGGGGTCTAAATTGTCATTTCTACCCCAAGAAGGACAGGAGTGATAGTCTACAGAAGGACCTGGGCTAACCATAAGAGATTTGTAAAACCCAGATTCAGAACGGTTCATCTAGTGTTTCCTCCAGCTGTGCTGTACCGGAGAGACTTTTTTGTCAGACGCCACTGGAGATGTGCAATGTGGTGCTGAGGGCCTGGATGGTTCATCTATTTGAAAATGAAATTGGTGGCAACCATGATAAAGGATATGACCAATCTCTTGCGAGAACTTCTACGTCTTTGAGGACACTTCCACTCTCTGAGCGTCCAGCATATCCACAGACAAGTTCGGTCTCATGGGCGCATGGCTGATGTGGCAGCTGACCAAAGATACTGTGAGGAAATGTCCACACGAGTCAGGTGGGAACAGAATGCTCTAGATTTTTTCCACATATGGAACACAAAAAGTCAACACTTACTGAAAATCTTATTCACAATCATGTTCAGATTTCTACATGACTCCTCACACTAGGTTTCTCATCAATGATGCCAAATCACCATTGGTTCTCATGTATGCTGTAACCAAATATTATATATCAGTTTAAATAAATAAGATGGAGGACAAGATTTGACATGACATGATGTCGAGCAAAAATTAGAAAACTAGTTTAGGTTGTTTGAAGATACTGTACTGTCTTGATTTACCAGGTGCATCAATGGCTAATTATACTTCTATACTCATTTATTTGTTCATTTGTGTCTTTCCAGACATTGTGGATATCCTGACCTTTCCATTCGCGAGCACCGGTGAGAGGTTTGGTGTCATACACACTTTCTCCTCCTTTAGAAACAGAGATCTAGAATGGAGACGTATCCTCGCTTTCAAACAGCCAAGGTCAGACTTGCTGACAAGAGGCTTCATTCAAATTCTCACTGCTACAACACCCCTATAAACACTCAGAATATCCGAACAGCCTAGCAACTCCCTAGAAAGTATTAACAACACCTTAGCAACTGCTTAGCAGCACTTAAGCAGCCACCCAAAACACATAATAACACGATAGCCACTACTCGAGACATGCCCTAGAAACTATCCTAAATGCAACACCCTTGTCATAAAATACCTTAGCAACACTCAGCAATGTCATAGAAATGATACATAACACCTTAGCAACAGCCCTACAACCATCCAGAATACACCATAGCCAGGGGTGTCATGCAGAGGGTGATGAGGGGCACAATAGCACTTCTTATGTTTTTATAATTTTTTTTCCTTTTTATTAGAAACATTCCCAAACGCATTAACTATATCATGAAATATCTCGATTCTCAACTTTATAGATTATGTTAGTTGATCTATAGTGGGCGGTGGTCAAAGTAGCCTAATAATGTAGTCTGTTAACTATGCATAAAAACCTGTCTGTTTACTTAAGTAACAGATATGGGGCGTCATGCCATAACAGTTTTAATACGACTGACTTTATATTGAATGAATTTAACATTGAAAGTTAATGTGAATAAAAACGTAAGTTAGGCTACTTATCATAACACATTCATTGTACAGAAAGAGAGCAAAGCATATTTACATTATCAAAGAACATTTTCACTGACAGTCTAGTTCAGGGGTGGCGAACGTCGGTCCTGGAGAGCCGCAGCCCTGCAGAGTTTTGCTTCAACCCTAATCAAACACACCTGAACAAGCTAATCAAGGTCTGAACGGTTACTAGGAAGCTACAGGCAGGTGAGTTTTAATTAGGGTTAGAGCTGAACTTTGCAGGGCTGCGGCTCTCCAGGACTGGAGTTCGCCACCCCTGGTCTAGTTCATGCACTCTCATAAACTCCTATTAAAATCACTGAACTGTTTACACTGTGAAATGATTATCTTACTTACAGATTCATACACACATCTGCACTATGTTGTTTCTAACTAAAGAATTTGCCAGAAAGAGGTATTCAGTCAGCGGGCGTGAAGAAAACACCGGCATTTTAGCGATGACTCATCTGAACTCATTTTAAGCTCAACAGCATTGTGTGTGATTGGTTATAATGCACAGTGCTGTAAAAACGCGCCTGTCTCTGGCTCAGTGCCAGCGAGTGAACGCAGATTTGAATTTAGCAGCTGATGATATGACGCGCTGAACGATTTAATCAAGCTGGTGTAATTGTATCAAATATAAAAAATATTATTCCACTATGTTTTGTCTTTTGGAAGCTGTATTCAAAATCCACTTGGCTCAAAAATCTGAGGGGGCACATGCTCCCTCACTTTGAATGGGCATGACGCCTCTGACCATAGCCACCACTTAGAACACCCTAGCAATGCATCTAGAGACCACAAAGAGCACCCTAGCAACCTTCTAGTCATTACTCAGAATACCTTAGAAATAACACCTTGACAGTCACAGTTAATGTAGCGTGATAGATCGCTGTAGATACCTCAGATCAAGTGAAGGGCAGCGCACATGAACTGATCATCTCTTTCGCTTTACTAGTTGGTACTCGCCTGTGGGTAATCAAAGACATAGCAAAAGACTGGTGAAAGTTTGATTTTTGTTCTGAAGGCTGACGATCCCTCGCCAACTGGACAGGGGTGAGAATTACAGTTACAAATTACAATAGATCACCCTCCGTGTAATCTGTCAAAGTGATGGACGGCCTTCAGATTGTTCTGTCACTGATAATAAAATTCCGTCAATGACGGAAAATTTTTGGTTAACTTGACCTCTGCTACCAACATAACAATCTTAGCATATACTTAGCAACACCCTAGTCATCAGTCACAAAACCTTAGCAACACCCTAGTCATCAGTCTGAATACCTTAGCAACATTCTGAATACCTTAGCAACACCCTAGTCATCACTCAGAAAACCTTGGCAACACCCTAGTCATCACTCGGAATGAATCATTCATTTATATAGTGCTTTATTGTGCATTGTTGTACACCCAAAGCGCTTTACAATCATGTTGGGGGGTCTCTCCTCAACCACCACCAGTGTGCAGCATTCACGTGGATGATGCGACGGCAGCCACGGGACAACGGCGCCAGTGCACTCACCACACACCAGCTACAGGTAGAGAGGAGCGAGAGTCATAGAGCCAGTCAAGTGGTTGGGGATTATTAGGAGGCCATGATTGACAAAGGCCAGGGGGGCAATTTGGCCAGGATACCGGGGTTACACCCCTGCTCTTTACGAGAAGTGCCATGGGATTTTTAATGACCACAGAGAGTCAGGACCTCGGTTTAACGTCTCATCCGAAGGACGGTGCTTTTTGACAGTATAGTGTCCCCGTCACTATACTGGGGCATTAGGACCCACACAGGCCACAGGGTGAGCCCCCCCCTGCCGACCTCACTAACACCTCTTCCGACAGCAACCAAGTTTTCCCAGGTGGTCTCCCATCCAGGTATTGACCAGATTCAACCCTGCTTAGCTTCAGTGGACAACCAGTCTTGGGCTGCAGGGTGATATGGCTGTGGCTGTGGAATACCTTAGCAACACCCTAGTGGTCAGTTACAAAACTATAGCAACACTCTAGTGGTCAGTTACAAAACCATAGCAACACTCTAGTCGTCAATTACAAACCTTAGCAACACCCTTGACGTCAGTTACAAAACCATAGCAACACCATAGTCATCAGTTACAAACCTTAGCAACACCCTAGTCGTCAGTTACAAACCTTAGCAACACCCTAGTCGTCAGTTACAAATCTTAGCAACACCCTAGTTGTCAGTTACAAACCTTAGCAACACCCTAGTCATCAGTTATAAAACCTTAGCAACACCCTAGTCGTCAGTTACAAACTTTAGCAACACCCTAGTCGTCAGTTACAAAACCTTAGCAACACCCTAGTCGTCAGTTACAAACCTTAGCAACACCCTAGTCGTCAGTTATAAACCTTAGCAACACCCTAGTCGTCAGTTACAAACCTTAGCAACACCCTAGTCGTCAGTTATAAAACCTTAGCAACACCCTAGTCGTCAGTTATAAAACCTTAGCAACACCCTAGTCGTCAGTCACAAAACCTTATCAACACCCTAGTTGTCACGCTGAATACCTTAGCAACCAGTAAAGCAATACTTTGAGGACACTACCACTCTCTGAGCATCCAGCATACCCACAGACAAGATCGGTCTCATGGGGTGCATGGCTGATGTGGCAGCTGACTAAAGATACTGTGAAAGATACCAAAGATACTGTAAAAGATACTTAGCAAGACCCTAGCTGTCACTCACAAAACCTTATCAACACCCTAGTCTTCAGTCAGAAAACCTTAGCAACACCCTAGTCGTCAGTCACAAAACCTTATCAACACCCTAGTCTTAAGTCAGAAAACCTTAGCATCACCCTAGTCGTCAGTCACAAAACCTTAGCAACACCCTAGTCGTCAGTCAGAAAACCTTAGCATCACCCTAGTCTTAAGTCAGAAAACCTTAGCAACACCCTAGTCGTCAGTCAGAAAACCTTAGCATCACCCTAGTCGTCAGTCACAAAACCTTAGCAACACTCTAGTCGTCAGTCAGAAAACCTTATCAACACCCTAGTCGTCAGTCAGAAAACCTTAGCAACACCCTAGTCATCACTCTGAATACCTTAGCATCACCCTAGTCATCAGTCAGAAAACCTTAGCAACACCCTAGTCGTCAGTCAGAAAACCTTAGCATCACCCTAGTCGTCAGTCAGAAAACCTTAGCATCACCCTAGTCGTCAGTCAGAAAACCTTAGCATCACCCTAGTTGTCACTCTGAATACCGTAGCAACACTCTGAATTCAGAACACCATAATAATGGCTTTGCAAATACCAGGACAACTATAGAGCCTCTACATGAGCTCTAACACTCTGGTTTTACAGTGAAAATGTCAAATTTGAGTTGTATTCTCTCAGGTGTAATATAAGATAACATAACTAGCATTACTGTACTGAAGTGGTGATGTGCTAATGATAATCTTGAAATGCTAGAGATGTTGTGTGTGAAGCTCCCATCATCTGCTCTCTGCAGGGTGACTCTGTCAGTGTGGCTGTACTTGCTGAGCTGGTGCAGCCAGTCACTGTGTGGCATAGTCAAGCATGTTAATGAATACAGGAACTATGGGAGTCCACTTATTATGCTGTCTGACACAGGTAAGCCAGTCAGGGCGCATTCCATTGTGTGACATCACTGCAAGAAAAAAACTCAAGCAAGTTTAAAGGAATAGTTCAGCCACGTCTGGAAAATTCTAAAATTGATAATAAAATGCTCATGTTGCTCAAAACCAGCATGACTTTTAGTCTGAAATGTAAGTTATTATTTACTGTAATATATATTTCCATATAAAAACGTGTCACTATGGTCTTCAGGTGATATAGTGGTGCAGGTGCAAATAGTGGATGGAGAGGAGCAGGCGTTTACAGCACACGCAGCTGTACCCCTCCATACCTGGATCCGTCTGGACATCTTCTTTCAGGTGTCAGAGGTATTCATCATTCATATGCAGTCATGGGCACTTTGTTTTTAGATAAGTGACACTGAATACATACAGAGGCACAACTGATGAAACATCATTTAATGTGTTAGAAACTGAACTCTTGGATGTTTTTCTCATGTCAGGAGAAACTCACAATTACAAATATCTTACCTGGAGAAAAGACTCTGGAGACCACTCATTTTTTTGAGTAAGTCATAACACCTACACAGCAAAAGAAAAAAAAAATCACTTTGGAAAAAAGCATCTGCCAAATGCATAAATGTAAATTATTGTTGTTATTATTTTATTATTTTTTAGAATGAACTGTTCCTAAGTCTTTGTCTTGTTTCCCAGTAAAATAATATCTATAAATATCTATAATCTTTTAGGTAAACATTCAACTAAATGTTTTTATTTTTTAGTGTTTTTAATCCTTTTTACTGCCATTTTTATAGAGTAGACCATGTTTTGTAAAACTGTAATTCTTTTCTCTTTTTATTCAGTTTTTGTCAGCCGGTTCAATTCAATGACACATCAGGATATTTCGTGATTGGTGGATGCAGCTACATGCAGGGGTTTCATGGCTATATTGGACCAATCAGATACTATCGTTTAGGCTCAGAAAACGTGAGTCCTCTCTTATCAATAGATAAATGCATATGACAAAACCAATTTATTATGCCAATATTAATCACGATGCAGCATGCATTCAGACATTCTTATGCGATAATATCTTGTATAATTTGTATTCAAGGTGACAACCCCCCCCCCGTCTCCCGTTAGGACGCTAAAGGAGCTGGACAGACTCCACAGACACTGTGAGGAAATGAGACATGTTACTGAAGACTATCTGCAAGCATTGAGACAGAACCGAGACATCTCTAGAGGTTGGTTACAATGAACAGGGGTACAATCTAGACTTAAACTCATGTGACTTTGTCTCAAGCTCTCTACAGATCATGTAATTGAATAACTGGACTAATCAGAAGACCAATCTCATTGCACACCAACTCAAATGTTGTTTTAATCAATCTGAAATGCCTGAGCCAAAATCTGACATCAAAATGATTTGTCATTGAAACTCAAGAAAACTGCAGCAACTTTGCACCAGTTTCCCAGTAAGCAACAACTTTGAAATGGAAACAGTGCATTATTTGCAAATGTTTGTCTTATTTCCATTTTTCGTATAGTTAAATGTGCAACTTTGAATGAAAACATTGCTATTGTTGATAATAGTGTGATAATTTTTTGTCAAAAAATAAAAAGTTTTACTCATACTTCAATCTCATTTGGGGTCATATTTTTCAAACATACTTTATTGTGATTGGATTGAAGTTGGTATCAATTGCAACAAACCTGGTACACCCCATTTAAATGTGCTAAGCACCAAGATTTGAGAGTTTTGGCCCTTCAAATTACAGGGACAACAGATGTACAGTATGTAAACGATTAAACAGGTAAACAAAACATTATTTTTGGGTGAACAGTTCCTAAATACTTTGTGTTTTTGGTGCTCAGATGTTTGTGAGTCTTATTATGGAGGCCTTAAGAGGAAGTTTGGTCATAGGAAATGCACTCAAACTTGGTCGTGGGACCTGCAAAGAAGATTCAACCTCACCCTGAGGCTTCTAGAAGAGCATCAGGAGCTCATAAAAGGTAGCAGTGGTTTAATATCATCATCTAAAATGTGATCTATGATGACTTCTGGTGGATAGGTTCCTCCTGCTTTGTTCTTCAGGTCTTGGCAACAGCAGCAGACATTTGCTACGTCTAGGCCGAGTGATTTTCCAGGATGCTGTAAAGACAATATCTAAAGCAGAGGAATCTGATGGTGGTCTGGATCTCATGTCCAGTGTTATTAAGCAGCTTCAGGTGTCCTTCTGCTGGGGTCACCAGCACTCCTCTCTCCTGCTCGCTACCCTGCACCTGGCTGGCCTGGGCGTCCCAGTGGACCTGGAGCAGGTGGGAACCAGAACACCTGAGCATTCAACAGAGCCATTATAAAAGAGCCATTCAAGTCAACATGAAATCAAAATTGAACCTATTTACCTATTTAGGTTTTTTACCAAAAATGAAAATTCTGTCATCATTTACTCAGCCTCATATTGTTCCAAACCCATAAGACATGTGTTCATCTTCAGAACATAAATGAAGATATTTTTAATGAAATCTGAGAGATTTATGCCCCTCCATTGACAGTCTATGCAACTACCACTTTGATTCTTCAAAAAATTCATAAAGAGATCGTAAAACAAATCCATATGAATCAAGTAGTTTAGTTCAAATTTTCTGAAGAGACTCGATCACTTTATATGATGAACATATTTAATTTAGGCTTTTATTCACATATAAACATAATCAACACACACATCAGTTATGGCAAACTGAAGCTCAAACATGCTTGCTTGACGAAACAATGAGGTTCATTATTGTGTGTTTTACGCAGCACACTAGAGCTTCTGCAAGAACCAGTAGCTATGTTTCCATCCACCTATTTTTATGTGCATTTTGGAATATTGCATAAAAAACGCTGGATGGAAACGCCAAGATGCGCATAAATTGTGAAAATAAAAACTTTTGTGCACTATTGAGTAGGATAAACTGTTTATCCGATAAGAAAAAGTTTGCATAAACTGCGATGGAAACACATTTACCAAATAAATTCTTCCATGCACATTGAAAAAGTCATGTGACTTTGTGCTATGAGATGGGATAACTTGACTAGCAGCAGACCGATCTCGTTCACAGCATCTACAGTATATGTTGTTTTGGTCGTTCTGAAATGCTTGAGCAAAGTCTGTCGTCAAAGTATTTCTGTATAATTACTGTCTTGCATTACTGCGTTCCCAAACAGCAGGCATCCACCTTTGAAAGCAATGACCGCATTTATTGTGTTTCGTCTGCTCGCTCTGAGGCGCAAGTAATTTATTATATATGAAAATTATTATATTCAGTGGCTTCTCCTACTTTTCTTAAAGGGGTCATATGATGTTGATACAAAGAACATTATTTTGTGTATTTGGTGTAATGAAAGGTGTTTATGCGGTTTAAGGTTCAAAAAACACATTATTTTCCACATACTGTACATTATTGTTTCTCCTCTATGCCCCGTCTTTCTGAAACGCGTCGATTTTTACAAAGCTCATTGGTCTGAAAAGCGAGGTGTGCTGTGATTGGCCAGCTATCCAGTGCGTTGTGATTGGCTGAATACCTCAAGCGTGTGACGGAAATGTTACGCCCCTCACATACTGTGATGCCGTGTCCCAGCCGGAGCGACGAGACAAAAACATTAAAACCCATTATAAACGAGGCATTTGTTGCATCCAGTGGGGACATGATTACTGATTATAATGACTTATACTGTCTTTTTATGCGTTGCGTTGCATCGCGCCGAGTAAACATAAAACCATGTCTGCATTTGTGATCAGAGAAATTACAAGCAACAAGTGCTACTCTACACTGCTCAAAACTGGCATTTGAATCGTCAGTGGCAAATTCTTTAAATGAAAACGTACTTACAGTCTGTGAGTCAGAACAGTCTTTGTAGTCTACTCTCTCAGGAACAGGAAACGGTCCTCCGTAAAATGTGCTGCACACATCTGAATATTTGGGTTAAACTGTTCTGGAACAGTGTTGTAACTACAACTTAACCACTGATTTATAGTCGTGTCCTCTTTTGGAAGACCAAACAAAGTAAGTTTCGCTTTCACAACGAAACACACGGTGGGCTAGAGTGAGCGGCGGCCGGCGGATTCGACAAAGGAGCAGTCGGCAGGCTTGTGGCAACCACATGTGACGACCCCGGGCTGGACTTCGTCCACGGGGAAAGCCGATCTGGCGATCCACAGTTCAAGGACCCAGCAACATTCATCACTCGCTCAGTTAATGGATTATGCATTGTTGACTGTTGGATCTTTGTTTACTGTGGGTGTCGCGGAGGAAGAACGCGACACCGTGTCTGTGATTGAAATGGTGGCCAACTGATCGCCCTGAGTCAAGTCTAATCACAACTGATCGTCATGAGTCAAGTCTAGTCACAACTGATCGTCATGAGTCAAGTATAGTCACAACTGATCGTTATGAGTCAAGTCAAGTCACAGCTGATCATCATGAGTAAAGTCTAGTCACAGCTGATCATCATGAGTCAAGTCTAGTCACAGCTGATTTTCATGAGTCTAGTCAAGTCACAACTGATCGCCCTGAGTCAAGACACAACTGATTTTCATGAGTCTAGTCAAGTCACAACTGATTTTCATGAGTCTAGTCAAGTCACAACTGATCACCCTGAGTCAAGTCTAATCACAACTGATTGTCATGAGTCAAGTCTAGTCACAACTGATCGTCATGAGTCAAGTCAAGTCACAGTTGATCTTCATGAGTCAAGTCACAGTTGATCTTCATGAGTCAAGTCAAGTCACCATTGATCTTCATGAGTCAAGTCAAGTCAAGTCACAACTGATCGTCTTGAGTCAAGTCTAGTCACAGTTGATCGTCATGAGGCAAGTCAAGTCATTGCTGATCTTCATGAGTTAAGTCAAGTCACGGTTGATCATCCTGAGTCAACTGTGTGGTGGTGGCGCCCAGCAACTCACTTCCAACCTGTCCTGTTCCGGCCAAGGAGGCCGCCTATGAATTCTCTGCCTGTCCTGTTCCAGCCAAGGAGGCCACCTATGAACTCTCTGCCTGTTCTGTTTTCCGGCCAAGGAGGCTGTCTATGAACTCTCTGC
This sequence comes from Sinocyclocheilus grahami, assembly GCF_001515645.1. Classification (NCBI taxonomy): domain Eukaryota; kingdom Metazoa; phylum Chordata; class Actinopteri; order Cypriniformes; family Cyprinidae; genus Sinocyclocheilus; species Sinocyclocheilus grahami. The sequence goes on from NW_015505543.1 coordinate 317,200, forward strand.
TTGTCCTGTCATGGCTATGGAGGCCGTCTGTGAACTCTCGTCCCGTCCTGTCACGGCTATGGAGGCCGTCGGTGAACTCTCTGTCTGTCCTGTCACGGCTAAGGAGACCGTCTCTGAATCCTCGTCCTGCCCTGTCACGGCTATAGAGGCCGTTTACGAACTCCCTGCTTGTCCTGTCACGGCTATGGAGGCCGTCTGTGAACTCTCGTCCCGTCCTGTCACGGCTATGGAGGCCGTCTGTGAATCCTCGTCCTGCCCTGTCACGGCTATGGAGGCCGTCTGCGAACTCCCTGCTCGTCCTGTCACGGCTATGGAGGCTGTTTGTGAATTCTTTGCTTGCTTTGTTTCGGCCCAGGAGGTCGTTTGTGAACTGTTGTCCTGTCCCGACCCTCTGAATGTGCAGCCTTGTCTATCGACCCCAGTGTTCTTCTTGAATCTCTTGAACTGTTCTGGAACATTGTTGTAAATACAACTTAACCACTGATTTCTAGTCGTGTCCTCTTTTGGAAGACCAAACAAAGTATTTTCGCTTTCGCAACGAAACACATAGTCTCTGCCTCAGACGTCATGCCCACGGACCGTTGGCTAAACGTCTGATGCATATGGGACACAAAAGTGGAAATACTTCAGGAGTCTCGAACTTTAGGGATCTTAAAGTTGGCCAACTTTAGGGATCTTATCTATTCATGAACAGCTTATAACACTCCAAAGAGAAAGAAAAACTTGAAATCGCATCATATGACCCCTTTAAGAATGTCATAGACATTTATTTTCTTTTTAATGAAACCAGAGCTGGGGCTCAGGTTCTTGGACAACATTTTTAAATTTCTTTAAAAACTTAATTTTCAATTATTATTTTCAGTTTTGAATGAATGAATGAATGAATAGAAAAAATAGAAAGAAAAAAAAGCAATGGACTTGGTGACCCCACTTTATGTTTGTGTAATCATTCTGTACAAAAGTACAAAAATTAGGGAAACAAAACAGTATGAAAAGTAATTCTTTATACTAGTAAAAAGCCAAATCATGGGCAAAACCACAGATGACAACGATAACCAGGGTTTCACAGAATATGGTAACAAAATATTCCCATAATATTACAGATATTTGTCAGTAGAGAGACTTTTGTTACTTCATTTGAGATTCTCCGCTATTTTACCGTTGTTGTGGGCTGGTATTTCTTGTAGAAATCTCTGGGCAGGATGCTTCTATGGGGCAGTAACGGGGTGGAGAAAGATATTCGAGCAGCAGTCATGTGGTATGCCAGAAGCGCCCTGCAGATGGTCGATCCCACCGCCATGTACGACTACGCCATTCTCCTCCTAAAGGTGATCCACAGGTTACATGGAAATCTCTTGAGCCATATCTTTTCAAGCATTTGCATTGTAAAAAGTGCACACACGTTTGTTTTGTATAAGTATGAACTCCCGTCACAACATTAGGAAAATAAATGCAAAATGGTGTATCTGTGTGTTTTTCTCAGGGTTCTGTAGAAGCTCTGAATGGCCTCGGATGGTACTACAGTACCATAGTAAATGACGGAACAAAGGCCTTTCGATACTTTGAGTTGGCGGCTCAGAATGGCAGTCGTGATGGGCTCTTTAATGTGGGCGTCTACCATTTAAATGGTGACAATCCTGACAAACCAGACAGTAATGAGGTCAGAGGTCGCACATTTAAAGGATTAGTTCACCCAAAAATAAAAAAATGCTGTTAATTTATACACCTTCAGGCCATCCAAGATGTAGGTGACTTTTTTTCTTCAGTAGAACAGAAAATACGATTTTTAGCTGAAACCGTGGTACTTGGTGATTCATATAATGCAAGTCAGCGGAAAGTTACCGTTTTCGATCATTTAAAAAAGCAGATCAAGGAACACAAAATTAATACCCATGGCTCCTTACGATATATTGAGGTCTTATGAAGCAAAACGATCGGTCTGTGCAAGAAACTGAACATTATTTACAACATTATTACCTGTACAGTACATCCATCCATCTATCCATCCAGCATCCATCCATCCATCCCTGCGTACAGTACCTCCATCCATCCATCCATCCATCCATCCAGCATCCATCCATCCATTCCTGCGTACAGTACATCCATCCATCCATCCATCCATCCCTGCATACAGTACATCCATCCATTCATCCATCCATCCCTGCGTACAATACATCCATCCATCCCAGCATCCATCCATCCATCCCTGCGTACAGTACATCCATCCAGCATCCATCCATCCCTGTGTACAGTACATCCATCCCTGTGTACAGTACATCCATCCAGCATCCATCCATTCAACCCTTCATCTATCCATCCATTCATCCCTGCATACAGTACATCACCCATCCATCCATCCATCCATCATCCATCCATCCCTGTGTACAGTACATCCATCCAGCATCCATCCATTCAACCCTTCATCTATCCATCCATTCATCCCTGCATACAGTACATCACCCATCCATCCATCCATCATCCATCCATCCCTGCGTACAGTACATCCATCCAGCATCCATCCCTGCATACAGTACATCCATCCATCCATCCCTGTGTACAGTACATCCATCCATTAATCCATCCATCCATCCCTGCATACAGTACATCCATCCATCCAGCATCCATCCATCCAACCCTTCATCTATCCATCCATTCATCCCTGCATACAGTACATCACGCATCCATCCATCCATCCCTGCATACAGTACATCCATCCAACCCTTCATCTATTTATCCATCCATTAATCCATGCATACAGTACATTACCCATCCATCCATCCAACCCTTCATCTATCCATCCCTGCATACAGTACATCCATCTATCCAACATCCATCCATACATCCATCCACACATCCCTTCATAATTCGATCTATCCATCCATCCTTTCATAAATCATCCATCTATCCATCCAACATCCTTCCATCTATCTAACCTTACATCCATCCATTCACCTCTTAGGGTAACACCCTTGAGTTGTACTGACTTGTTTTCTAGGGGTCATGTGATTACAGAAAACGTCTGTATAAAGTCAAATGGGCACTTTATAACACTTTTTCTTTTTTGTCTTTAAACATTTTAATGGAAAAAAGTGACCAGCACATTATTCATTGTCACGGAAGAAAAAAAAATCATACTGTTTTGAAATGACATATTTGTGAATGTTTGTGTAACTGTCTATTCAAGGGATGAAGCGTTGGTGAAATATGCCATGCTGGCAGAAACTGGTCTCGGTGTGGCACAGCACAACGCCGCCCATCTGTGTGAGGTGAACCGTCTCAAAATCTGCTAATCCAACCATCTCAAGCCTTTCATTTCCTGGCTGTTGTTTTTTTCTAATTCTATTATTTCATGTGTATTTCCAGCTGTTAGATCACAGTTCTGCCTGTCAGTGGAGGTACCACAACTACTCCACCTACAACCACATCCCTCAGGAAGCTGGTGAGCCTCTGCAGACCAGCAGAAATGACACTATGACACTACTACTTCTCTTTCTCATAATAGTTTTCTTGGTCCACCTCTCTCTCTCTCTTTCTGCTTTTATCTGCTTCTGTTTCTCTGCATTCTGCAGGCTTGTTGCATTGGGAGATTATTACAGTGAACTGGCTGATATGGTGAAGGCCATAGACATGTACAGTACAGCAGCAGTGTATGGCAGTGCTCAAGTACACACACACACACACACACACACACAATCTGTCCAAAGTAGATTATAGATTTTGGAATCCTACAAAAATCTAAATGCATCAAACCAAATGTCTTCTTTAGAATATATATTTTTATATAAAATAATGTGCTAATAATTGTTTGTGTGATCGTCAGGGCCTCTTTAATCTGGTCACGGTAATTGAAGAGGGTTATGAAGTTCCTGACATCATTCTGGATCAGATGGGACTCTGTTATTTTAAATGAGAATAATATTTCACAATATTTTATTAAATAAATGCAGTCATGGTGAGTATAAGGCATTTTATATATAAGTGATAAAACATTTTAAAAAGTCTTTTAAAATCATAATATTTTCACGTTATTTTATTTTATTTTGGAACTTGAGTAGATTTAGTATAGTTTTGGTTTTGGTTATGATGTGGATGTTAGGCTACCATATTGTTGGTTAATTAAAATGTTTAATGCTTTTGATTTTTAAATATTTTTTATATATACACTACCAGTTAAAAGTTTTTGAACAGTAATATTTAATGTTTTTTTAAAGAAGTCTCTTCTGCTCACCAAGCCTGCATTTATTTGATCCAAAATAGAGCAAAAACAGTAACATTTTGAAATATTTTTACTATTTAAAATAACTGTTTTCTATTTGAACATATTTAAAAATTTAATTTATTCCTGTTATTTCAAAGCTGAATTTTCAGCATCATTACTCCAGTCTTCAGCATCACATGATCCTTCAGAAATCATTCTGATATTCTGATTTGCTGCTCAAGAAACATTTATTATTATTATTATTATTATTATGTTGAAAACAGCGGAGTATATTTTTTTCAGGTTTCTTTGATGAATAGAAAGTTAAGAAGAACAGCATTGATCTGAAATAGAAATCTAACAATTTTGTAACATTATAAATGTCTTTATCATCACAAAAGTATTATTTTCTATCATTTCCCATTTTTACTGCTGCAAAGAAAAGTAGTTTCAATGGCACAGAAAGTTGCATAATTTGATGTAAACAATAGTTTTTTTTCTTGGAATAACATGCAGCAGTAAATCATTCACAAAGACTAGCAATGTGCACTAAAAAAGTAAATAGGGTCCATTATAAATTCATGTTGATTTTAAGAACAATGCAAGTCAAGTCAATCACACCTGCATGAATCTGCTCTCTCCTCATGATCCTCTTCCTCCTGTAGGTGCAGGTGAGGAGGGGGACGTGACTCCATGTTCATTAGTCCTGTGGAGGATGGAGCTGATGCGAGCGTGGAGAGACTTCACACACAGCTCTGTTCAGCTGACGCTGGCCTGTGGGGTTTTCGCCACACTCGCAGTTTCTGTATTCGCTGTGCTGTTACGAACTGTAACTGAACTTGCCGGACAGGACATCAACGACAGTCCTCTGGAGACCAGAAGAGAAAACCAACAGCAGATTTACCAGCCTACAGTCGCACACAATCACCTTTCAGTGCAGAAAACCTCTGATTTAATCTTGACAGTGACTGGAGTGTGTGCATGTGTCATCTTTATCATGTTCATTTCCCATCTGCTTTGAAAAGAACATAAGACTATATCCTTCAATAGGTTATACATCAGCCGTCACTATCGATCAACACTCTTCAACTCAGGTTACTGCAGGAGAACTGAACCAGTATATATGCACCTTAAGTTGCTTTGGATAAAAGCATGAACAAAATGGACAGTCAGGTTCTCAGTAACCTGTGTTGTTTGCACTCAGATTCATCTACTTTCGAATACTACAATGTTTGCAGTGCAAATAAATCTCACATGATACGTGATGGTTCTCTTTTTCTTTCATCTGAATAGCTACAGTCTGTTTCATACTGCAGTGTGTAAGTAGTGTGTGTTTTTACAGTTCACACTGAACAGCAGAAAACATTTTGAAATGATGCAATATACATATTTACTAACATAATCTTTTACAATATAGGGTTTTATGAAGCAACAAATAACTAACTCCTGTTTTTATTAACTAAGTTTAAGTAGTATTTGGCTATAAATGCGTATATGTCCTCCTCTCATAAGTTTTCACACCTATTAGGTTTAACATTGATTTAAGGGCTTCTGTGACTTGGATCTTTTCGTGGGAAAGTAGGCAGATCTGTTGTCAGTTATAAACCTCGAGAGGGTGCCACAGCTCAGGAATGGCTAATCTGAATTTGAGTTTTTTTTTCTTTTTCGTCTTGAGATTTCTATTCTCATCTTGACTTCTTTTTATTTTCTGCACAAGTTGCAAGAGGTTATTTTGTGATAATTCTGCATCCGTGAAAAGAGGCTTAATATATTCAATGCCAAGCACGAACAGGACTCTTTTTTGTTTTATTTCTCCTTTTGTGTTCCAAAAAACAGAGCCAGTCAGATTTGAGGACCATTTGTATAAATACATATAATTGATGATTTATATAATGCCGATAATTAATGGGGCCTATACATGGGTTCAAACAGAGTGTAGTGTTTACAGGCCTTATTAATTATTGCCATTATAAATTTAAATAAGAATCATAATTTTAGAAACTTACAACTTTCAAAAATGTTTTATGGAGTTTTTGTATAGCCTACTGAAATATGCATTTATTATTTGTTTCGTCAGCTGAACAGTTGACATATGCTGTTAAACAACACTACAACCCATACTGAATGCATACTTCAATCCCTCAAAGCCAAGTCACGTTTTTTTTATATAGCGCACCATATAGATTGTGTCAAAGCAGCTTTACAGTATTAAACACGGAAATAGTGTGTTGAAGGAACCAAAACTTCATCGTTTTCCTCTGGCTTGATGAAACCAGCAGTTTAATTCCAGGCTGCAACAAAGTCAGATTGTGCACAGGGCTCATCTGGTTCACGTGGTCTTGTCCCGATAGCCGTCTAGTGACGAGGTCTTTTCACTGGGGATCTTTCTCTGGGGCTCATCTAGTTGACATGGTCTCCGCTGACATTCTGGGCTGTCGAGGTCATCTCTAGGTGCTGATCCACCATCTGGGCTGGATACAGACTGGATCCGGGTGACTGCAGTGACCATCTGATCTGGATACGGACTGGATGTGGGTGGCTATCTTGACCTTGGAATAAGCATGAAACAGACTGATATTAGCGTAGATCAGGATTTCTCAACTCTGGCCCACGAGGTTCATTTTCCTGCAGAGTTCAGCTACAACCCGAATCAAACACACCTGAACAAGCTAATCAAGGTCTTTAGGATCTCCAGAAAGTTACAGGCAGGTGAATTTGATCATGGTTTTTAGCTAAACTCTGCAGGAAAATGGATCTCGCAGGCCAGAGTTGAGAAACCCTGGTGTAGATGCCATTCTTCTTACAATGTAGCAAATACATTGGATGTTATGGGAAGTGTTCCTGGTTCCGGTTGACCTAATTAATGCAGCCTAACAATCCTTTAACGGATTTAAATTATAGAAATGCAGTGGTGTATTGTGTGTAAAGAAATGGGTCTTTAATCTAGATTTAAACTGATAAGAGTGTGTCTGCCTCCTGAACAATGTTAGGTAGATTGTTTCAGAGTCTGGGCACTAAATAGGAAAAGGATCTGTCGCCCGCAGTTGATTTTGATATTCTAGTTATTAGCAAATGGCCAGAGTTTTGAGAATGCAGTAGACGTGAAGGACTATAATGCGATAAGAATTTGCTCAAGTATTTAGAAGCTAAAGCATGGCTTTACAATGTATGTATGTATGTTAAATAAATAATGTTTACTAGTGTTGTGTGTTCCACGATTATTGTTATGTGTTCATGAGATGGATTGCCTGAGGAAAGAAACTGTTCCTGTGTCTGGTCGTTCTGGTGCTCTGTAGCGTCGACCAGATGGAAACAGTTCAAAGAGTGAGTGTGCTGGATGTGAGGGGTCCAGAGTGATTTTGCTAGCCCTTTTGCTCACTCTGGATGGCATTTCACCAGGCATTTCACTGATTCATTTTTAACAATCCTCCAGAATGTTTTAAATTATATTTTTACTTTAATGATGAGGGTTATAATGTGTACATGCAGCTCAAAAAAGTTAGACTAAACTAATTACTAATTATCATCCTGTCCAAATGTGCCATCTCAATGTCAGTAAAGATTACAGTGACTTTTACCTTCTGTAAAAAATGTCTGGAAAACTTGCCTCAGGTAACGCTAATCCCATGCGAACAGACCAGCTGTAAATATGTCCGTAAATATTCCATCATTTTCTGGCATGAAACTTTTGTTAGCTTTAGGTAAGTGCCTATTACCAAAATAATCCAATCAGAATATAATTAATTTAATTAACAAATCGTTCAACCAGACCTAACTAATATTACAAGCAACATAGTGTGCACAGGAAGCAATGTGGCACACACAAGATGACAGAGGTGATGGCAGTGCATTAATCGAGTTACCCCTCCCACTTCTGGTAGTTTTATTGAGATTTTTTCCTGTGCAATTTGGCCATTAATATTACAGACATCCTGTGGTAAAATTCCTGGTAAAGTGGTCCTAATCTCATCCAAATAGGGCTATAGTTGACCTTCGTCAAATCTAGTTCTTTGATGTCAGCTTGGATTTTCTTTTTATTAGTTTGTCTTGTGTGGGTTAATAGAAACACATTCTGAGAATGAACTAATAACTGGATTTGTCGAAGTTTGTCACAAATGGCATAAAATATATGATTATTGAGTTTTGCTTTAAGGTGGCAAATACACAAGATATTCATGAACAAATTGTACTTTCATCTGTATTTTCTTAGTTTCATCTGTGACGTAGACTTAGCTTGGTGTCTCTACTGTATAGTATATCGTTTCTGGGTGGTATCTCATTACCTACCCTACGCTCATGATAACATTTTCAGAACTCACCCACACAAGCTGATAAAGATGCAATAAGAATGAAAACAAAACAAATATACACTGGATCATCTTTGACTCACAATAAAACAATAAAGGGATAAGAAGTTATAAATTAATGAAAAGTTTAATGGGCTTAAAGTAAACATCATGTTTTAAATGGCACAATGTTTTTCAAAGATACAAAATCAGAGCCAATGTTCTTAATTTTTTTCAGGTTTCTTTGATGAATAGAAAGTTAAGAAGAACAGCATTGATCTGAAATAGAAATCTAACAATTTTGTAACATTATAAATGTCTTTATCATCACAAAAGTATTATTTTCTATCATTTCCCATTTTTACTGCTGCAAAGAAAAGTAGTTTCAATGGCACAGAAAGTTGCATAATTTGATGTAAACAATAGTTTTTTTTCTTGGAATAACATGCAGCAGTAAATCATTCACAAAGACTAGCAATGTGCACTAAAAAAGTAAATAGGGTTCATTATAAATTCATGTTGATTTTAAGAACAATGCAAGTCAAGTCAATCACACCTGCATGAATCTGCTCTCTCCTCATGATCCTCTTCCTCCTGTAGATGCAGGTGAGGAGGGGGACGTGACTCCATGTTCATTAGTCCTGTGGAGGATGGAGCTGATGCGAGCGTGGAGAGACTTCACACACAGCTCTGTTCAGCTGACGCTGGCCTGCGGGGTTTTCGCCACACTCGCAGTTTCTGTATTCGCTGTGCTGTTACGAACTGTAACTGAACTTGCCGGACAGGACATCAGCGACAGTCCTCTGGAGACCAGAAGAGAAAACCAACAGCAGATTTACCAGCCTACAGTCGCACACAATCACCTTTCAGTGCAGAAAACCTCTGATTTAATCTTGACAGTGACTGGAGTGTGTGCATGTGTCATCTTTATCATGTTCATTTCCCATCTGCTTTGAAAAGAACATAAGACTATATCCTTCAATAGGTTATACATCAGCCGTCAATATACGGACTGGATGTGGGTGGCTATCTTGACCTTGGAATAAGCATGAAACAGACTGATATTAGCGTAGATCAGGATTTCTCAACTCTGGCCCACGAGGTTCATTTTCCTGCAGAGTTCAGCTACAACCCGAATCAAACACACCTGAACAAGCTAATCAAGGTCTTTAGGATCTCCAGAAAGTTACAGGCAGGTGAATTTGATCATGGTTTTTAGCTAAACTCTGCAGGAAAATGGATCTCGCAGGCCAGAGTTGAGAAACCCTGGTGTAGATGCCATTCTTCTTACAATGTAGCAAATACATTGGATGTTATGGGAAGTGTTCCTGGTTCCGGTTGACCTAATTAATGCAGCCTAACAATCCTTTAACGGATTTAAATTATAGAAATGCAGTGGTGTATTGTGTGTAAAGAAATGGGTCTTTAATCTAGATTTAAACTGATAAGAGTGTGTCTGCCTCCTGAACAATGTTAGGTAGATTGTTTCAGAGTCTGGGCACTAAATAGGAAAAGGATCTGTCGCCCGCAGTTGATTTTGATATTCTAGTTATTAGCAAATGGCCAGAGTTTTGAGAATGCAGTAGACGTGAAGGACTATAATGCGATAAGAATTTGCTCAAGTATTTAGAAGCTAAAGCATGGCTTTACAATGTATGTATGTATGTTAAATAAATAATGTTTACTAGTGTTGTGTGTTCCACGATTATTGTTATGTGTTCATGAGATGGATTGCCTGAGGAAAGAAACTGTTCCTGTGTCTGGTCGTTCTGGTGCTCAGTGCTCTGTAGCGTCGACCAGATGGAAACAGTTCAAAGAGTGAGTGTGCTGGATGTGAGGGGTCCAGAGTGATTTTGCTAGCCCTTTTGACCACTCTGGATGGCATTTCACCAGGCATTTCACTGATTCATTTTTAACAATCCTCCAGAATGTTTTAAATTATATTTTTACTTTAATGATGAGGGTTATAATGTGTACATGCAGCTCAAAAAAGTTAGACTAAACTAATTACTAATTATCATCCTGTCCAAATGTGCCATCTCAATGTCAGTAAAGATTACAGTGACTTTTACCTTCTGTAAAAAATGTCTGGAAAACTTGCCTCAGGTAACGCTAATCCCATGCGAACAGACCAGCTGTAAATATGTCCGTAAATATTCCATCATTTTCTGGCATGAAACTTTTGTTAGCTTTAGGTAAGTGCCTATTACCAAAATAATCCAATCAGAATATAATTAATTTAATTAACAAATCGTTCAACCAGACCTAACTAATATTACAAGCAACATAGTGTGCACAGGAAGCAATGTGGCACACACAAGATGACAGAGGTGATGGCAGTGCATTAATCGAGTTACCCCTCCCACTTCTGGTAGTTTTATTGAGATTTTTTCCTGTGCAATTTGGCCATTAATATTACAGACATCCTGTGGTAAAATTCCTGGTAAAGTGGTCCTAATCTCATCCAAATAGGGCTATAGTTGACCTTCGTCAAATCTAGTTCTTTGATGTCAGCTTGGATTTTCTTTTTATTAGTTTGTCTTGTGTGGGTTAATAGAAACACATTCTGAGAATGAACTAATAACTGGATTTGTCGAAGTTTGTCACAAATGGCATAAAATATATGATTATTGAGTTTTGCTTTAAGGTGGCAAATACACAAGATATTCATGAACAAATTGTACTTTCATCTGTATTTTCTTAGTTTCATCTGTGACGTAGACTTAGCTTGGTGTCTCTACTGTATAGTATGTCGTTTCTGGGTGGTATCTCATTACCTACCCTACGCTCATGATAACATTTTCAGAACTCACCCACACAAGCTGATAAAGATGCAATAAGAATGAAAACAAAACAAATATACACTGGATCATCTTTGACTCACAATAAAACAATAAAGGGATAAGAAGTTATAAATTAATGAAAAGTTTAATGGGCTTAAAGTAAACATCATGTTTTAAATGGCACAATGTTTTTCAAAGATACAAAATCAGAGCCAATGTTCTTATGTCATCTTAAATATTATTAAAGACAATATCTTACATCTGAGTAGAGAAATAGTTTAAGCCTAATCATAATGAAATTTACAAAATGCAACAGTATAACCAGACACAAATGAAAAAAAGAGAAAAAAAACGAATTGTTTACAAATATTTAAAAACCTATACAAATGCATTTTACATAGTTCCACATAATGTGCACAATTACTGCCAAGAGTGTGCATTTTTCATTGGCCTGCTTACCACCGCATTACCATTTTCAGAAATAAATACTGAACAATTATACAAACACAGACTTTTATGAAAGCCCTGACTCCTCCCACTGGTACATCATGCACAAACAACTACAATAACATAATCAACAGTTAAGAGATAGATTTTAACCTCTGCACTGTGATGCCATTTTATTGTGGTCTTATACCTGATGCATTTTTTTGTTCTTAAAGACCACATGAAATCGACTGACAAGTTCAATACTCTTTCCTGTGCTGATGTATTTCATGTTAAAACAGAAAGTTGGGGCAGGACATACTGATTTCACAGGGTTTTTAGAGCTGCATTTACACTGCAAGTCTTAATGCACAGATCTGATCTTTTGACCATATCTGATTTTTTTGGCCATTTTTTTTTACATTCACATTGACACAACTGGTATCCGATATCTGGGTTTACATTAATTCCCGCCCATCACTGATCTCTTTACTATGCACATAGTAGTAGGCCAATAGGTGTTGAACGGCCGTGCTATTAAAAAAAAAAACGTTGAGTAGACATTATTTGCCAGCATGGATGTTTTGCAGCACAAAATCTGACTGAACGTAGGAAAATATTGGTAATTTTAATTTATTTTATCTACAGCTCATTAGATGTAGAATTCTGAAGTGAAATAAAGTAGCACTGTAAGATAATATTTATTTGAATGAATTAACGATAATGGATTATCGAGAGAACAGCGAGTATCCTAGTAAAGCTTGTTGGTTTAATCAGAAAAACAGCTAATTTATCTCTTCATTGCTGAGAAATACAATAGGTTTTAGTAGCAAAGCTATTGTATTAAAAAAATTCACGGGACAGGGGTTGAAAACCAGCTCCTCAATATTGCGCAGTTTCCACCTCAATAAAATGCAAGCACATATACAGCACCTCCGGCATTAAAACGCTATCTTTATTAGTAAAAGTGTCGCCATCGCATTGTGGTGGCTCCGAGTTCTGCGGGGAATCGGATGCGTGTGTTTAGATGCAGGTCGGATGTCCAGATATCAGATATGTACCTGATTAAAGTCCACATTTGGAAGTGGCCCAAATCAAATGCGAAAAAAGAAAAAGCAAAAATAAAAAAAATTCGGATCTCGTGCGGATGTACAACAAATTCAGATGTGAGCAAAAAAAATAAAAATCAGATTTTTTTGTCCCAGTGTAAATGCAGCCTAATTGAACTATTCTTTTGGAAAGATTTAAATGTAGTGATTAAATATGTTGCAGTCATCAACAACAAAGTTGCACATGGACCCAATGTGCTGTTTTTGAGCATTACCAGAAAAACACATTTTGTTATAAATTATAATGCATTATAAATGTGTCGCTGTTACTTTGGCCTCATCCTCTATAGTGAGCGCAGGGTTGTCATACATCTCTAAACTCTTATCCTTGGTTTTCATATCATCCTTCTCTTCATCCTTCTCTTTTTCTTTGCAGCACTTGCAGCAGCAGCAGCAGCGAGTCCTGCAGAAGGTCATGCTGGCAGTCACCACTTTGTCCCAGGGTTTGAGGGAGTGTAGCGGTGTGGGCAGGAAATCCCAGCTGCGGAGGAATGATGGCAGGAAACGTGGGCAGCGTTTCTGCATAATGTTTACCACGATCACGAAGATCGCCAAGACCAACACGGGCACTCCGACCCCCACCAAGACCTGCCACCCCGCGATGGAGAGGCCCAGGACTGCCAGCGGGAAGAGGAGGAAGATAAGGATGAGATACAGTGCCGCAAACCAGCGGTACTTGGCCGTGCAGTTGCCCAAAGCTTTGGCTAATCGGATGGGGAGGCGTGTGAAAGGGATGGGATACCAGAGCAGGATACCACTGATGTTGAAGAAAAAGTGACAGAGAGAAACCTGGAAGAAAACACAAATGATAGTCTTTAATCTATAACCGGAGTAATAAAATCAAATCAAATGAAAAGTGCAGAAACAAACCTGTAGAGAGTTTGCCAGTGTCTCTCCAGGACTGGCGAGGGCAGCTAGAATAGCTGTGGTTGTTGTGCCAATATTGGAGCCCAGTGTAAGTGGATATGCCCTCTCAAGGCTAATGACACCAATACCTGAATAGAGAGAAAACAGTAATAATAATAATAAAAAAAACAGTACCAATTAAATGCCTGAATCAACTTTTTTTTTCTTTCCTACATATTCCACTGTCTGTCCTGGGATTCTGTAGGACATTCTGGGATTGCCCTTTCCAAGAGCGATACATGCAATTCCGTAAAATTACACAAAATGTCTAGGTCAACCGTAATCGTGACTCAGTTTTCAACAGTTTGGTAACCAGTCCAATCTAGCGGCCTTGGCGATATATCGGCCGATATCTGCCATTTTTCAAATATCGGCCGATAAGTTTTTCTGTTTGGCCGATGTGTATTTTGATGGCGCCGAGAACGGCAGCGCCAGAGCACACAGTGCTCACATTCTCCCTCTTGTTCGCTGTTGTCATTCAGTTCTGTCTAATACGGATAGAAGTCCATCTAATAATCAGATAGAACTGTTAAACAAAGGAATTAAAATGTATACAAAAAAAAAAAGTATTATAACGATTGCTTTAATATTATTATATCTCGTTTGCCGTCAGCATTCCGCAAATACGCATTTATATAATTTAAACAAATCTTTGAATGACTAATGAACATTTAATTTCACAAACCTTGCAGACTTAGTCGAATCTAGTTGAGATCTTGTGAAGTGTGCATGTGACCTGCATGATCGCATGTTCTGTGACGGTCGGTCCTATGGTCTGTGCGAATCAAATACGGACCAGAGTAGAGTTCAGCTTCACTGGAGACGCACGATCGACAAACTTTAAACTCGTGACTGATTTCAAATTACACTGCGCTTTATGCATTTGCCCACTGTCATATTCATGTCATTTTCACTGTGTGCTGTATGTAAAATGAGTGTTACCTTGGCTTTATTTGGAAAACAAAATATGATTCCCAATGCACACAAACTTCTCAGAATACTGAGTGCCCTGTTGGTTATGGTGTTTACTTCCTTTTTAATTCTATTTTTATTAAATATTTATTTGTGAAAAATGCTTTGTCTTCTAGAGCAGTGGAGGACCCCCATCACTGCACATTTTGCATGTCTCCTTAATCAAACACACCTGATTCAGGTCATCTGCTCATTAGTAGAGACTCACAGACTTGAAATGGCTTGGAGACATGCAAAAAGTGCAGTGTTGTGGGTTCTCTAGGAATGTGGTTGAGAACCACTGTTCTAGAGTATAAGTATGTTTATTTTACATGTTATAATAAATAAAATACCGGCTTTATATCGGCCACCCTGCTTTCCAAGATATCGGCTGTCAAAAAACCCATGTCGGTCGACCACTATAATCATCTGGGTTTCTATACTGACCGACTAGTGGAGTGATGGCTGAGGTGAAGACAGAGCTGCTCTGAACAATGAAGGTCATTCCGGCTCCAACAAGCATGGCGAGATATCCAGTGACCCAGGCGAAAGGGAAAGGGAAATCTGGCAACAATCAAAGCCGTATTAGAAAGGTCATGAACAGTATGTTTAGTACGTGTATTTATTCCTGGTGTTAAGTGATGGCTGCATTAAAACTCCCCACAAAGCTTTGGCTAAAATGCAAGTAGAGTGGATATGTGCGGAATTATGGGCATGTACCTGAGTGCAGTCTGAAACCAACAGCACATGCACATACACACACACCTGTGGCACTCAGACACACTCAGGCTCATATAATGTTCCTGTTCAGCTCATCAGACAGCAGGACTGGATCACCTGTGCCGACTATCATATGACAGGATACATGCTAACACACTTCCAGTAAGCGCTACGCCTACAGGAATGTGATAAGAGGGAACTCTGGGAAGGGTGGGGAATTGCCACATGTATGCTTTTAGCTGAAGGTCAAATATTTGCTACATGCGTCTTTGTCCTCAACTTTCAACTTAAAAGTTCAGTGCTGACACACATTGTCATATACCACAAAGAGTGCGTATCAGAGGTTAATGTTAGCAATTAGCAACAGAGCTTAACGGTAGATGATTCATCTCTGATGTTGACTCACCTGTGTTGAGCACCTTTTTGATCATGACCGCCACCTGACCTTTCAACATTGAGTTCAGCAGCTTGACGATCAGAATCAGGCAGGTGCAGAGGGCCAGCAACGACAGAGCCAACAAAATCAAGCCCACCGCCAGGTCCGGCAGATCAGCGTACACAAACATGTGAGTACCTGAAGAGATGAGGAGGAGTCTGTCAGAGCTTACAGAACGTTCATGAAAGTGTTGGAAAGTTATTGTCCAGTTTCCCTGCTGGTGTAGTTTGATGGTTTTAGAGTAGAGGTTTCCAAACCTGTTCCTAAAAATCTACCTACCTGCACAGTTCAGTTCCAGCACACCTGTCTAATTATCAAGCGCTTCTGAAGATCTTAATTAGCTGGTCCAGGTGTTTTTGATCAGGATTGGAGCTGAATTTTGCAAGAAGGTAGATCTATTTTGGGGCACTTGTCAAATTGAAAACCAGCAAACATTATAAATGACCTTTTATTTCTTTAATATATTATCTGCAAGTACAGTTTCTGGATGCACCTACGTTTTGAACGAATCGTGTGAACCAATGATTCAAAGGCCTATTCATAAAGTGAGACATTTTCTGAATGAACCAGCCGTTTGAACAAATCGAATGAATGAATGACACAAAGACATTTACCACCACCTGCTGGCAGTTGTAGTTTCTTCTTTAGAGTATCATTTCATTTATTTAAAAAAAATAAAAAATAAAACATTAAAGGGACAATTCACCAAAAAAACAAACAAAACACTATTCTGTCATTTACTCACCCTCATGTCATTTCGAACCTGAATGACTTACTTTCTTTTGCACAACATAAAAGAAGGTATTTTGAAGACCGTTGGTAACGAAGCTGTTTTGGTTACCAGTGACTTTCATTGCATGAACGAAACAATACTGAGATGTTTTTCAAATTATCTTCTTTTGTTCCATAGTTTATGTTAGGCTGTTGTAGTGTGTTTTGGGGGCATGGTTGTGTGTGTGTGTGTGTGTGTGCGTGAAATCTTTTCAGAGTTAGTGCATGTCCATAAAATAGCTGGATGGACCAGACTCTGATTTCAAAGTCAATGCACATTTGCTATTACTATTTTTATTTTTTTTCAGTTTAATGCAATAAACATTTTTCATGAACGCACACTGCTCGCTGATTAATTTTTTTTAGCTTGAATAAACATTAATCTATATTAAATTTATAGTGGAAATACATTTTAAATAATGTCTTTCAGTTATATTGTAATGTTGAATAGCTATAATTAATAACTAAAATTTAAGTGAAAATGCATTTAATAGAGACATCAGTTGCATTATTGGTATCAATGACACTGGTCTTCATTAATAATAGGCTACTTAGTAAAAATATGCCATTAAACTCATATTTAAATTATACTATTGCACTTTTTTATGTTGTTTCTACATTAATTTGGAGATTAAGTGTGAAATTAAGACATAATAAATATATCAATATGCGATTAATTACAGGAAAATGTGTGATTAACTAGTTAATTTTTTTTTATCGATTGCCAGCGCCAGTATTTTTTAATCAGATTGCTAACAAAGCTTTATGAAAATAGTTGTATGCTGATTCTAGTTAAAAATCTTACTACTTAAATGGACCAAATAATATTGCAAATCTTAAAAGATACAGAGGGCTATTTTCAGATATTAAGTACATCTTGACCATTATGCTATTGCTATGAGACTGTGATCATTGCCATTACTACATCAAATCACAAAATCACACTCAAAAGCTGCAGTTGCTTGCTTTATATGATAGTTCAATCATTTTCAAAATGGGGTTTAGAGACCCCTAAGGGGTTGCACAAGGGTCAGTTAAAATGTCCACCAAAAAAAGTGTAAGAAAGTTAATTCTTAAAAAAAAAAAAAAACATGAACACGGTATAAATAGCATAAAAACAGTATAAATGGGCCATTTATATATAGCTGCTTTTATCTTTTATGAATGCATGAATGAATCCCTTGCAAGGGGATTAACAAATTTGGGGATCCTTGGCATTAAAGTTTGAAAACCCCTGATATAATCTACCAAAAATTATCTTCAAATTCTCATTTGAGGAGCTGCTGAATGGTGCTTCTTGAAAATCTGAGCGCACTCTATCACAGTTGAAGGACCACAGCATGATTACATACTCAAATCCACTGAACCAAGTCAAGGCTGGAATTTCAACATGCGATCTAACTACTTGCATTGATTTAAATCACCCAAATTCATACCAAGAGCAAAAGCCCTGCTGCCAAATTGGCAGAGGCTCTTTGTTCAGGTGCACTGGCCTCAAGTGCCCGAGGCTGTCATGAAGAATAGCCCCATTGAAAAGGTAGAGTAGATGGATGGGGTGGGGGGGAAAGGTGAAGCTAAGATCTCTCTCAGCTTTTATAAGAATCCATTGTACTCATGGAGGTTAGAGTGAATCGCGATCGATGGCTTAGCGCTGAAATAAGTCAACTATGTAAGGAATAGGACGGGAAATGGATTGACATTAGGCTTTAGTCTCTGTTGATCCAGGAAGTTCCTGCGCTAGTTGCTACAAGAGCCACAAAGCAAGCAGAGGCACTTACATTTTTGCAAGTTGTTTGTTTCCGTTTGGTTCTCTTGAGTCCAGATCTGGCCGTCCTCCTCCCAGCAGAGGGCGCCAGGCGTGCAGTTTGCGAATCCAGGGACCGTTATATTCACGAGGTTCTGAAACAGACAAAAATACATCTGCAGACCTAAACCTTACATAACGGAGAGAATGTGAAGTTTTTAATGCTCAGTGTCTCATTGTTAGCTTACCAACATGCTAACAAAACAATCGACCTAGGCTGCATCCGAAATCTCATACTTCCCTACTATATAGTGGGCGAAAAACAGCATGTGACAAAAGAAGTGTGTCCGAATTCACAGTACTTCTAAAAGAGTAGGCAAAAAGTATAACCTAAAAGAGTAGGCACCCGGATAACCTACTATTTACAGCATTATTCTGAAGTGTGGTGTATTATGTCACGTGACCTACCAGCTTCAGTTGCGTTACGTCACTGCCAATCATTGGAGCACACTACCCTTCAAATTGCGCAAATTGAAATTGTGAATTGAAAATACGCCCAATAGAAACACGTCAATTTCGCAAAAACTCCCATATATCGCAAATAAGTTTTTTAGCTGCTCTTTTTGCAGTTAAGAAGCAATTACTTATTAAAAAAAAAATAAATAGCCTACCTAGTCAAGAGAGTATGCGATTTCAGACGCAGCCCTAGTTTAGCCTCTGTGTGCTGTGCATGAGGAAAAGTTTTTGCAAGATGTACGGAGTTGCTGCTAGGTATATGCTAAGTGACTTTTTTACACATTGGCTGCAGTCCATTTTTACGCCCTTCACTCGTAAACTTCCCTCTGTCTAGTTAACTGTCATTGATTACGTTGCATGAGTGCCCACTACTGGCAGAACTCTTGCAGTGGGCAGAATTGGAACGTCCTAAGAACCTTGTACGCAGCCATTATTTTTGTGTGCTATTTCTTATGCTTAATAGTGTTACACTGTTAGTGATAGACAACAAGGCAATGCGCAAGGCTTTAGAACAGAGCAACAGAGCTAATGCCTCGGTTAACAAGGTTTATCGGGAATTTAGATAAAAGACTTGCATATCTGTATTTGTATGTACATACAGACCCAATGTTTATGTTCTGAATTCCCATCAGTGTGATACATCTTATTTCCTCATGTTTTAACAGCCTAATCTAGTGACTGACGAGAAATAGTGGGTGTGCTGCACTTATTAACCCACTTTCACATTCTCACCGTGATTTTTTCTGTTTTACACCAGATCTTAACCAGACTTTTGTTTCGGGCAGCAGGGTCTCCAGTGGCGATGTCACGGATCACAGATGAGTCCAGCTGGAAGAACAAAACAATAATAAAAAAATAAAAAAACGATTTTCAATTAAAAAAAACATGTGGTAGAGATACAGCAGAGAGCAAAGCGGGTGCATAAAGATCTGATTTTGAGCTGTGATGCAAATATTAGTGCATTCAAGTCCTTCTGGGATATTTGTTTTTATGAGTTTGGAAGTCGTAATTACAATGTCAGGTGCGTTCAAACAATTTTGGTCAAAGCTAGATGGTGATGTACCTTTCTACAAGATACAGCATGGGGTTTTTAACTCTACTTCTATAAAAGGATGAATAAAGTGTGTTTTGGCCTTCCATTTGTATTTCATTTATGAAGGTTCTGTAAACGGAATTGTTGTATATTCTTAATTGAAAATGTAAAATACTGTCTTATTTTGTACAGATAAACACACACAACTATGTTGGAATTCCCATCTTAAGTGTCCTCGTAAACAATTGGTTAGAGAAAAAATAAACTGTATGCGTGTCAGTATACTGATCTGTGGATTAGGTCTTAAAGTGACAGCAGCCTAATAATCCTGCTGCTTGCGATGGCGCCACAGACGGCAGCCTCAGTGTTGGCTCTCCAGTGTTTTTACTGTTTTTGTTCGTTTTTCGTTTCTCAAACACGATCAGTTTTACCAGGGAAGAGCTGCTGAACATTCGGCAGAACACACCACAGAATCACACCACACGGATTTCGTTTATTCGGACATTTTGCTGAATGTTGTAGTCGCCGGAGCTGCTGTGCTGATCAAACGCTTCAGGACGCGCAGACGGGGGAAGAGAGCCGGCGCGCTCGTGAAGCTCAGGAAGCGCGGATTCAGAACGCCATTGCCGAGCATCCATATGGCGAATCTCCGCTCTCTACCCAACAAAACGGGCGAACTTATTCTGCTCTGACAAATAAGGATTTTTCACACTCTGCTGCTCTGTGTTTCACGGAAACCTGGCTGAATGACGCCATTCCAGACAGCGCGTTGAGTCTCCCGGGCTTTCAGCTGTTTAGAGTAGATCGCGACGCAGAATCAACGGGGAAAGCACATGGTGGCGGGACATGTTTTTACATCAACGAAAGGTGGTGTACAGATGTTACAGCGTTAAAGAAGATGTGTTGTTCAGATCTAGAAACG
>NW_015505543.1:338398-345898 GCF_001515645.1 Sinocyclocheilus grahami
GCCAGCTGAGGAAATTCAACCTGCCACAGGAGCTGCTGAAACAGTTCTACTCAGCCGTCATCGAGTCTGTTCTGTGCACTTCAATGACTGTCTGGTTTGGTTCAGCTACAAAATCAGACATCGGAAGACTACGGAGAACGGTTCGGACTGCTGAAAGGATTATTGGTGCCCCCCTGCCTAACCTCCAAGAACTGTATGCATCCAGAGTGAGGAAAATGGCTCAGAAAATCACTCTGGATCCATCACATCCAAGCCATCTCCTTTTTGAACTTTTGCCATCTGGTCGGCGTTACAGAGCACCGAATACCAGGACAGCCAGGCAAAAGAACAGTTTCTTTCCCCAGGCAATCTACCTCATGAACAGTTAATGTTCTCCCATTGTGCAAATAAAGTACAGTATGTGCAATAACCTTATAATTATTTATCACCCTAAACCCTAGTACATCCCTACAACTTATTTTATTTTATTCTATTCCTATTCCATCTATACCACACCTGTACATACAATTTATTATTTTCTTGTGGTTTATATTTATGCATGTGTATTTTATTCACATCTCATTTTTATTATCTGTGTGTTGTTGTTGTCTCCGTGTACTGGAAGCTTATGACACTATAACAAATTCCTTGTATGTGCAAACATACTTGGC
Source organism: Sinocyclocheilus grahami (assembly GCF_001515645.1). Classification (NCBI taxonomy): domain Eukaryota; kingdom Metazoa; phylum Chordata; class Actinopteri; order Cypriniformes; family Cyprinidae; genus Sinocyclocheilus; species Sinocyclocheilus grahami. The sequence goes on from NW_015505543.1 coordinate 339,049, forward strand.
AATAAAGCTCTTTCTGATTCTGATTCTACCAAACATTAATTTATAGGACAAAAACAATGACACAGTGGAGCTCATGCGATCGGCTGCCTGATACAGTTGCATACAGATGCAGTTGAGTAGTACCACCAACTAGATAAATCAACAGATCCACTGATCTCACCTCAATGATGTTCTTGGTGAGGGGTTCAGTGATGACCTTTAAAAGGTCTGGAGCGTCTGCACCCGTCTGGATGTTAAAGGAATCAATTATAAGTTTGGTGAGTCTGTAGAGGTATCCTGAAGCCACCTCCAGAGGCAACAGCACGAGGACAGACAGCCAGTTAAAGAAGTCATGGACCGTAGCTCCAGCAAATGCCCTGAGGTACACAGAATCAATGACAAAACCCATTTCTCAGATGTTCAACCGGAGATCCTTCATCAGCACGTAAATTCAAAGCTACTGAAAGAGTGCTAGATTAACTGTTGCACCACTTTTATTTTCAAGTTTTTGTATACAAATTATGCTAATAAGACAGTGTTTCAATGATTTCCATCACTTTATGTATACAAAACTGATTCCTTAGTTGGGTTTACCTGCGAAACTCGTTGCGGTCTCCCGCCTGCATCACGGCCACAATGGTGTTTGTTACAGAAGTGCCGATATTAGCACCCATAATGATTGGCACTGCAGATTTCACCTCCAACACTGAAATATACAATGAAAAATAATACATATTCTTTTTTTTAAATGTTTTTCAAGTCTCTTCTACGCTCCAAGGCTGCATTTGCATTTGGTCAAAAATAGTCAAAAAATGCATTTTGTTAAATATATTCCTGTGACCAAAGCTGAATTTTCAGCATCATTACTCCTGTCTTCAGTGTCACACGATCCTTCAGAAATCATTCTAATATGCTGATTTGCTGCTCAAGAAACATTTCTGATTATTACCAATGTTAATAACAGTTGTGCTGCTGAATATTTTAGTGGAAACTATAAATTATAATATTTATAATTTTAAGTTGATTTGAAATTGAAATACTTTGTAACATTATAAATGTCTATAAATAAACTATAAATGTCTAAATGTCTTTGAAAGTGGTAGAATCAAAGTAGAATCATTTATTAGTCACAAATTCAAGGGTCATATCAGGTAGAAGTGCCTTAAGGTAACAACAATTTTACAGCACATTTTACAGTGGATATTGATTTTTCTTACTTAATTACAATCTGCTACTGTTGTTTTAAGGCAGTGCTTATCACGAGGGAGGAGATATGTGTATGAGCAGGAGTCACACACACACACACACACACACACAGAGAAACTCACATCCAGACGATACCATGCTGACCACAATGGAGGACGAGGTGCTTGAGCTTTGAACCAGAACAGTGACCAGGACTCCAATCACCAGACCAGCCACAGGGTTCGACAGAACCGCATTGTCCTGGAAGATATCGCCAGCTGCCTTCCCTGAGCACAATGACAAAACCAGCAAACCATGATATTTGTGTCCACAGCACACCTATTTCTGTTCAAAGACAACCAGCCTCTATTATAGATTAACCATGTTAAACCGACGTGCGCTATGATAAGACACCTACACTCTTAAAAATAAAGGTGCTTCAAAAGGTTCTTCAAGCGATGCCATAGAAGAACCATTTTTAGTTCCACAAAGAACCATTCAGTCATAGGTTCTTTAAAGAACCATCTCTTTATTACCGTTTTATAATCTGAAGAACCTTTTTTCGCCACAAAGAACCTTTTGTGAAACAGAAAGGTTCTTCAGATGTTAAAGGTTCTTTATGGAACCATTTAGACAAAAAGGTTCTTCTATGGCATCGTGAAGCACCTTTATGTTTAAGAGTGTATGATCACTGCTAACCTACAAAAGATCAGCCACTTATCAAGTTTTTCTGTTTGACCTACATAGTTTCTACAGCGTAAAATAGGATTCCTCATACGTTTGGATGGTTGTATAGTTTGGTAGTATAGTGAATTACTACAGTATACAGTAAAGTATATACAGTATATTTGTAATGTATAGTAGTATAAAGTTAAAATGAATTTCTAATAAAAAAAGTCCCATCACTATAGTATAGTAGAAATTACTGTGGTTATACCAGCATAGGAAATAAGGGCTGAAAAAAGGCAGCAAACATACAAGCAAAGGGTCTTCAAAGTTTTCAGATTATTAATACATTAAAATACTCAAACTAAATTAAAATGCTAAAAAATGCTATCAAGCTGTAAACTGAAATCTGCCCCCCCCCCCGCCCCCCGCCCAATAACAGTTTTCATTGAACGTGGAATCACAAAATTAATCATGGTTAATTTAATACATCAATATATAAATATATACTCCCAGTTTGTTAATAATAATAATAATAAGTAGCTTTTTGAATTTTTTTATTAAAAAAGAATTTAGAATTTGTATAGAAATATATAATTTTTTTCCCAGCATGAAATGGGGTGATACTGATAAAGTGAGACGGTATATCAAGTTATGAGTTTATTATTAACTTACATAGCAATTACAATGATTAAATGGTAGTGTAGTGCAGTGCACACTGCAGGCAGATAGTTCAGATGTATTTTACAATCAAATGGCACAACAAAACAGAGACAATAAGTTCTGTATGTAGGCTTATATTGCAAACAAATAATAATAATAATGAAATAATATTAGAAACTATATTGCAGTACAGCAGGGCCGTAGCTGGGGTTTGCGGGGCCCCGGCGCAGGTTGTACCAGTGGGCCCCGTTTGAAATTGTTTAATTTGTATGTTCGTTCTATTTATTTATTTGTGCTATTTACACAATGGTTAAGTTTTTTCAAGTTTGTAGGCATCCAGGTACAGAAACCGAATAATCAAATGTAAAATAGCACTGCATAGTCTTCACTGTACAAAATTAAATATACAGTCAAACCAAAATTTATTCAGACACCTTCAACATTTCTCACATTATCACAGTTTATTCGCTATAGTTCAGAAAATGGTAATAAAATAAAATTAAACTGTGTCAGAACAAATTCAGCTTGATGTTAGATAACTTTGACAGAAAGGTATGTAATAGATTACAATCAACCAAAAATTCAGACAGCTGTTAGTACAATATTTACACAACTATCAATACTTTGTTGACCAATTACCAAGCAATGCTTAATTTTGCTCAGTCTGTGGTGTAAAAAGGTCGCATTAGCAATTAAAGAAAAACACTTAAGCAAAACATGGTCAGGTCAGAGTGTCTGAATAATTTTTGGTCCCAATTTTTTTTTAATCAATTTTGCTGGTAGTCCACTGTATGAAGAACTTTTGGGTATAATATGTCACAGATTACTTTATTTTGCTATACTCACTTACATAAATTAACTATAGCGTCCTGCACCCACTAGTAAAAAATAAAAAATAAATTATATCTGGTCTCCGAATAATTTTTGGTTTGACTGTGGATTAATTCTTGTTAAAACTACAAAGTAATTCAGTCAAGAGCAGTGAGTGATTTTCTTTCTTTCATTTTCTTGGATTAACATTAAGGACACCGACAGCAGCTGGTCAATTCGGCGCGGTCACTTTAAGAGGCAATTAATGCGTCCATTATAATGATACACATCCATTTCTCCACTGTTTACGTTCACTTTTTTTTTTTAGGTTACTCTCCAAGACGGGTATTTTGACATAATTTTGTATGTATTTATCGGTACAAGAGCAAGAAGAGGCAAAATCGGTGTTCAAGCACTTTGAGATGCGTCTCTCTGTGTGCGCACAGACCACCGCGCGCGGGTGCTGAATTGAGCTCTTTCATATCTTCTTCTGTTTGCATGTTTAAACTGCGATTTGTATTTGTTTGTTCAGGTGCAAGAGGACACGAAGGAGAGCTCGGTTCGGTGTTGCTTTCGGTGAGATGCCTGCGTGCGCACTGAACACGGCGCGAGAGTACTCGGTTGAGTCTCGCGTCTTGTGTTTGAATGCTTTAAACTCTTTTGAAGGTTTAAATTGGCCAGGCTTAAAAACACGAACAAATGATAAGCTTTCGTGACGATGCACAGCTGCACAGCTCAACTGTCCTGAGCATCTTTTTAGGCTGGCCACAGCCAGTCGGTTGAGATCGCCGCCCCCCTCCCCCTCAGCTGTGGGCCCCTATAATCGTCACCACCTTTCACCCCACTAGCGACGGGGGGTCTGGAGGGAGAGAGAGAGAGAGAGAGGGGCGGTCCCACTTTACCAGTACTGTCTAAAAAAATCTTGGGTTTGGTCAGAAGAGGGCCTCATGATTCAGTCTCTCCCTTGCCTTATGCTTTAAACTCTTTTGAAGGTTTAAATTGGCCAGGCTTAAAAACACGAGCAAATGATAAGCTTTCGTGACGATGCACAGCCTTCAACTGTCCTGAGCGTCTTTTTAGGCTGGCCTCAGCCAGTCGGTTGAGATCGCCGCCCCCCCTCCCCCTCAGCCATGGGCCCCTATAATCGTCACCCCCTTTCACCCCACTAGCGACGGGGGGTCTGGAGGGAGAGAGAGAGAGAGAGAGAGGGGCGGTCCCACTTTACCAGTACTGTCTAAAAAAATCTTGGGTTTGGTCAGAAGAGGGCCTCATGATTCAGTCTCTCCCTTGCCTTTAGTAGCCTACTTTTTAATTTTTGCTTTTGATTAAGGTGAAATATATCTAAAGCTGTCCACTGAGGTATACTGTTAGGTTATACAGAACTTTGTATTCTTATTAAAAGTGCATGAATAAGTACAATTTCCAAAAGTCACCCACTTTACCAAAAGGCCCATTCACTATATAGTATAATGCAGTGCACTGAGTATAGTAGTTTAGCACAATTGTACTGTTCTTAAAACACACTCACACACACACACACACACACACACACTCAGGTTTGTTTTTGTGACATCCCATAGGCGTAATGGTTTTTATACTGTACAAACCATATTTTCTATTGCCCTACACCAACCCTACCCTTAAACCTACCCCTCACAGCGGAGCGGGTGGTACTACACTTCACCTCACTCGCAGCCTCAAATGTAGGCCAATTATCAGCTCAAACAGAGTGATATAACCTCTAAATAACACACAAAGTGCCATGATCCTGCAGCCAAGCAGACCTTGCATGCACATTAATTAATGTGGGGGAAAAAATGTTTTGAACAATTGTATCCTGAATTTTCTGTCTGCATGTAAAACATTCAAAATATCTATTCTATTCTATTCTACTCTACTCTATTCTATTCTATTCTATTCTAGCAGAATATGAAGTTCTCATATCATGCCGTTTTCATCTGTCACTATCAGAGTATGCCCTCTATTGAAAAAGTGTACATTACAGCTGGGCTCTCAAAGCCCACCCCAACCTTTCTCTTGACTCTAGAAGACACGACAAGTCTTAATGTGTGCATGGCTGCATCTGAAACGGTTATATTACTCAGTAGGGGTCCAACATCAGCTTCATGCTTACAAACCATAGCAGCATTTCCCAAAAGAATGGTTGTAGCTCCATTGGTTTCAGTGGGTCTATGATGTACTTAAGCTTACAATGCTTTTGGGGAAACGCAGCCCATGTCTGAACGTGTTAAAGTGATGTTCAATGATTAACAGTCATGTTTGTCAGTCCCTCCCGTCCTGTTGTATACACACTTTACGCAGTGCAGTCAAAGTTGAGGATCAGGTATATTCGTGCACATAACACACATGCATCCCTATATCACAACAGTACTTTGGACAATCTGCCACATCACGTTAAGGTATTTATTTTTATATGTACTGATCCAGAAAGTAATAAACTAACAGAGGGGGCTCGAAATAGTATTTTTTTATTTTTTCTCAAATTAGTATGACTATATGGCATTTTACTATAAATGTTAGTATTTTATAGCATTTTATAGTGTTTAGTATTTATGTATATATATATATATATATATATACTGTGTATATATATATATATATTATTTGTAGAAAGTAGGACAATTAAATAATTGTATAGTAAATAGCTAATAAATATCTGATACATAAATATCAAATGAAAAAGTAACAGCCTAATTTTGTCTGAAAATGCATATAATGTGCACAGAATAATTATGTATTTAAATAAAATTGAAACATGCAAAATACTTACAAAATGTAAACTCACTGTAATAAAAAGCCATGAAGATACAATTGTTAGTTTTGTTTGGAAAATTTGGAAAAATTAAACGAGGCATGCAGAAAACAATTCTTCTTTTTTTCTAAATACATATATTCCTATAATCCATGGATGGAAAAGAAATGTAAGTTTTTATTCGTTAGTAATTGTTATACAGATTAAGTGTTAAGAGAAAAGAAAAGATGACTATTTTTTATTTATTATTATCCTTTATTTAACCAGGAAAATATACAATTGAGATAAAACATCTCTTCTTTCAGGCAGTCTTGGTTCAAAATGGCAGCAACAACAAATAGTTTACAATCACACTAATACAATATAAAATACACAACATCGAACACAAGTTATCTAAAACAACCACAAGTCTCCTTTGAATCAGTTTCCAATAAAGATTAAAAAAAATTTCATCACACACACAAAATATAATTGTGGTCTTACATAATAATATTATCTTGCTCTGAAAATACTAAACACTAAACATAAAATACTAAACTCACATATTTTAAATATAAGATATTTCAAGCGTGTTGATGGAGCATTTGAATTTGAATTTGTTACAACAAATTATTACAGTAAACATTTAAAAACACAAAAAAGTATGCAGTTATTTTTTGGTGAAGTTGTAGGTTTATTAATAATGATCAACTCTCTCTGCTGCAGTGCTTATTTTATCTTTAAGATATCAGATAAAAATGTCATATGAAAGTAAAAGGCACGTACTATACTACT
>NW_015505543.1:347878-364765 GCF_001515645.1 Sinocyclocheilus grahami
TATATATATGTATATATATATATATTTATTAGGGCTGGGCAAGTTAACGCATTATTATCACCTTAACGCATTAATTGATTAACGCCGACAAAAATTTTATCGCGCATTAACGCAGTTTTTTATTATTATGAAAGTCTGTTGCTCACTGGCTCTGAAGACACATACAGACAAACCATGGGTCACAGGAGGGGTGGGATGTTGATCAGTACTGGCTTGGGATGAGTGTCATCACGCGTCTCAACCAATGAGAGCATTTGGGGAGGGCCTAAGACTGCAGCAGCACTCACATGAACGCTCCCGATAAAATTATTTAGGCTAAACATCAACATTCACACACCACTATCCAGTCAAACGCGCTCGGGCACAGTTAAGATTGCCTAGTGTAAGTACACCCTTATTCACCCGTGTCCCGCACACACGAGTAGGGTTGCCACCTTCAGTGATGCAAAATAAGGGACACCCATTCACGGGGCGCGTTCTGGAGACTCCGTCGCTATGGAAATAAAGACGCCAAAATCACGCGCAAATGAGCTTCTCTAATAGTTATGAAATTGATTTCATTATAATTGCTATTAGTATTATAAACAGTGCAAATACGCCGCAAATACTGCTCCGCCATGGCGCCCTGAACTGCTCGCTCCGCCATGGCACCCTGGACTGCCTGATCTGACATGGCTCCTGGGACCGCCTGTCCCGCCATGGCTCCCTGATCCGCCCTGGAGGCCTCCCGTGTCTCCGTCCTGTACCAGCCTCCAGGGCGCCCCCCCCCCCCCCAATCGTTATGGCGCGGGATGCGCCTTCCGGGAGGGGGGAGTAATGTCAGTGTTGTGGACTTGTGTTTCCTTGTTTTACCCCATCTTGGTTCCCGTTTCCTGTTACTGTCCTCTTTTTGTTTATTTGGTTCCAGCTGTGTTTTCCCTCATGTCATCATGTTCATTATTTCCAGGTGTTCCCTCATTAGTTTCCTTGTCTACTTAAGCCCTGTGTTTCTCTGTGTCTAGCGTCGGCTGTTAAACATCATTCTTCAGTTCCTGTGGTTGTATCCCTTTGTTTGTGTGATTTAAAGTTGAATAAGAAGTATTCTCCTGGATCTCCTCGTTCCTTCCCCGAGTGATCGTGACAGTATGGGTCAAAATGATTGATTTTTCCTTTTATGCCAAAAATCATTAGGATATTAAGTAAAGATCATGTTCCATGATATTTTGTAAATGTCCTACTGTAAATGTATTAAAACTTAATTTTTGATTAGTACTATGCATTGACTTCATTTGCACAACTTTAAAGGCAATTTATTAATTTATTTTCAATATATATATATTTTTTTGCACCCTCAGATTCCAGATTTTCAAATAATTGTATCTCGGCCAAATATTTTCCTTTCCTAACAAACCACACATCAATGAAATTCTTTCAGCTTTCAGATGATGTATACATCTCAAATTCGAAAAATGTACCTTTATGACCGGTTTTGTGGTCCATGGTCACATACACACACACGTATGTATATAATATCTGTATAATCTGAAGGATTCTTTCTGTATTTCTTTTTTTATTATAAATGTTTTACCTGTATTTTGAATATTACACTGCATTGCATTGTTTTTTAGAGTTAAAATGAATGGATAAAATGAATGGATAATGTCCTTAAACTAAATATTTCTGTTATTTTACGAATATATATACATGTACTGTGTTATGCCATCATACCGTATTTTTAAATGCTTGATTACACTTGGCTTGCTGTAAGTTTGTGCTCTCAGCATATCATCTGGACAGGAACAGATGGCTACAAAAATAAAATAATAAAAGCACTAAAATGTACATATCTCCACGACTTGATAGACAGTGTGCCCACAGATGCCCTCGCCGACCGTGCAGATGTTTCCATTGACAATAAACTGATTTACATGGAAAACTGAGTAAATGGAAACTTTCTGAAAGAAAACCCTTGACCTGTCTGTCAAACTAAATATCTCTGCCCACACAGTCATAAAAAGATAACTGTGAAATGCAGAATTCAGGACAAATTATTGTCTGTTGCTCGCTGCTGGATCCTTCTGTCCCTAATTCTAGAAAATGAAAGTCATTCTGCAGACTGGATCCAAATCATTTCTTTCATTAGCGCTGAGAAGTGTGTGAAGTGTGTGGATGGTGTGTGTGTGACTGTAGTCCTGCTGAACATCCAGTGATTGGTCCATAAATTATCATTGTGTCACTGAACAAAGCACGTAACCTCAGGTTATTCGAGGGAGTTTATATCTGATAAGTGTACTATAAGTCACTTAGAGTAAAGTGTCTGTTAACTGACTAATTATTAGTGTATTTCAATGTTAGGATTAATCATTACAATGCTTAAAAAGAAGCTCTGTTGGTCATTCCTGTTCTGCTGAACGCACTGAATTAATTTAAAAGTGAATATTGTTGTCATAATTGAAGATAATATGAAAGAGAATACCAGAGATTTCTATCTACACTTATAAAAAAGTGCACTTTGTATTAATATTTAAAATACATTTTTAAATGTTCTAAATTGCAACTTCCTATTTACAAATGCACAATTACTGTTATATAGCATATGACATACAAGTTTTAATAGAAATGTTAGTAAGTTGGCATTTTTATTGACATGAAACTGTAGCAAAAGTGACTGCTCTAATAACAGTTATTAGCTCAATACATTAATAAATGACAATAGACACTGAACATTAATAAAAACATAAAGTAAAACTGAAAATAGAAACATAAAATAGATGTAATAAAGACCAAGCTGCACTGAAAAAGAGTATAGATGAGCGGTAGTGATGCAGTTTTCAGTGTGTCTCCTCCATTTGTTAATGTAGAAACAATTATGTTTGGCCAAAAGCAGCAAAAAATGGAGAGTGTGAGCCAATCACAATGTTAAAAGGAAAACGTAATAGCTTTCTCTTTTTTGTGACTGGGTAAAGTAGATCAGGGAAATGTGGAACACTTTTTGCAATTTTCAAGAATTTGTCATTTTCTAATGTGGGACAGCTCGTGCTCAAATCTGGGACAGTATGTTTTGGGTTAGAAATAGTTTCATTTTTTACAAAGTAAACGTAAAAAAACAGTCCTGGCTAAACGTGCCTACCCATGTCGGGCTAATTCATTTAGTAGGCCTACAGTGTGTTTGCTGTTTTTTAAGTTTGTCTGAAAAACTAGTAGCCTATGTGGAATGTTAAATACAATATATAACAGAAACCATATACTATTTAAAATAATTTATTACAAAAATGTCAGATTTCTGGCAGCAACGATAATAATAACCATGTACTGTAATGACGTCAGAAATGTAAAACTGGACAATGAAGATAGAAAAATAATTTAATAAATTATTTAAATAATATTGACTATATGTAAAGAACTTTAAGGGTTTTACTGTGTCCACTTTTAATATTCAGCATGCATTCACAGATCACTATGACAGCTATTTTCTGATTAGAGAAAGGAAACAATAAATAGAAATGTTTCTGGAGGAAAAAAAATAAACAATTATAGTTGTTAATTTTTGAAGTTAACATATTAAAAGTGTTTCAAAGGGAATATTTCCAGATTGCTGATTGGTGTCGTACCTTAATAATTTATGGCTTTGTAAACGTTTTCAAAGTTGCATGATTGTGGTCCATGGTCACATACACACACACACGTATGTATATAATATCTGTATAATCTGAAGGATTCTTTCTGTATTTCTTTTTTTATTATAAATGTTTTACCTGTATTTTGAATATTACACTGCATTGCATTGTTTTTTAGAGTTAAAATGAATGGATAAAATGAATGGATAATGTCCTTTGATTCTCTGTTTCTGTTATTTTACGAATATATATACATGTACTGTGTTATGCCATCATACCGTATTTTTAAATGCTTGATTACACTTGGCTTGCTGTAAGTTTGTGCTCTCAGCATATCATCTGGACAGGAACAGATGGCTACAAAAATAAAATAATAAAAGCACTAAAATGTACATATCTCCACGACTTGATAGACAGTGTGCCCACAGATGCCCTCGCCGACCGTGCAGATGTTTCCATTGACAATAAACTGATTTACATGGAAAACTGAGTAAATGGAAACTTTCTGAAAGAAAACCCTTGACCTGTCTGTCAAACAAAATATCTCTGCCCACACAGTCATAAAAAGATAACTGTGAAATGCAGAATTCAGGACAAATTATTGTCTGTTGCTCGCTGCTGGATCCTTCTGTCCCTAATTCTAGAAAATGAAAGTCATTCTGCAGACTGGATCCAAATCATTTCTTTCATTAGCGCTGAGAGAGTGTGTGAAGTGTGTGGATGGTGTGTGTGTGACTGTAGTCCTGCTGAACATCCAGTGATTGGTCCATAAATTATCATTGTGTCACTGAACAAAGCACGTAACCTCAGGTTATTCGAGGGAGTTTATATCTGATAAGTGTACTATAAGTCACTTAGAGTAAAGTGTCTGTTAACTGACTAATTATTAGTGTATTTCAATGTTAGGATTAATCATTACAATGCTTAAAAAGAAGCTCTGTTGGTCATTCCTGTTCTGCTGAACGCACTGAATTAATTTAAAAGTGAATATTGTTGTCATAATTGAAGATAATATGAAAGAGAATACCAGAGATTTCTATCTACACTTATAAAAAAGTGCACTTTGTATTAATATTTAAAATACATTTTTAAATGTTCTAAATTGCAACTTCCTATTTACAAATGCACAATTACTGTTATATAGCATATGACATACAAGTTTTAATAGAAATGTTAGTAAGTTGGCATTTTTATTGACATGAAACTGTAGCAAAAGTGACTGCTCTAATAACAGTTATTAGCTCAATACATTAATAAATGACAATAGACACTGAACATTAATAAAAACATAAAGTAAAACTGAAAATAGAAACATAAAATAGATGTAATAAAGACCAAGCTGCACTGAAAAAGAGTATAGATGAGCGGTAGTGATGCAGTTTTCAGTGTGTCTCCTCCATTTGTTAATGTAGAAACAATTATGTTTGGCCAAAAGCAGCAAAAAATGGAGAGTGTGAGCCAATCACAATGTTAAAAGGAAAACGTAATAGCTTTCTCTTTTTTGTGACTGGGTAAAGTAGATCAGGGAAATGTGGAACACTTTTTGCAATTTTCAAGAATTTGTCATTTTCTAATGTGGGACAGCTCGTGCTCAAATCTGGGACAGTATGTTTTGGGTTAGAAATAGTTTCATTTTTTACAAAGTAAACGTAAAAAAACAGTACTGGCTAAACGTGCCTACCCATGTCGGGCTAATTCATTTAGTAGGCCTACAGTGTGTTTGCTGTTTTTTCAGTTTGTCTGAAAAACTAGTAGCCTATGTGGAATGTTAAATACAATATATAACAGAAACCATATACTATTTAAAATAATTTATTACAAAAATGTCAGATTTCTGGCAGCAACGATAATAATAACCATGTACTGTAATGATGTCAGAAATGTAAAACTGGACAATGAAGATAGAAAAATAATTTAATAAATGATTTAAAAAAGATTGACTATATGTAAAGAACCTTTAAAGAACTTTAAGGGTTTTACTGTGTCCACTTTTAATATTCAGCATGCATTCACAGATCACTATGACAGCTATTTTCTGATTAGAGAAAGGAAACAATAAATAGAAATGTTTCTGGAGGAAAAAAAATAAACAATTATAGTTGTTAATTTTTGAAGTTAACATATTAAAAGTGTTTCAAAGGGAATATTTCCAGATTGCTGATTGGTGTCGTACCTTAATAATTTATGGCTTTGTAAACGTTTTCAAAGTTGCATGATTATTCAAAGTTTCACACTGAAAACTTAGAAAGCGTTACTTTGCTACTTGCAGTGGCGGATTTAGTGAACTGGGGGCCCCAGGCAAAATATAGGAATGGGGCCCTATACATTTGCACACATTTTCCTAGATCAACCTTGAGGTTTCTTTTTTGTTGTGGTGCTTGCACGCGTACCTTAATAATTTATGGCTTTGTAAATGTTTTCAAAGTTGCATGATTATTCAAAGTTTCACACTGAAAACTTAGAAAGCGTTACTTGTCACATTGCTACTTGCAGTGGCGGATTTAGTGAACTGGGGGCCCCAGGCAAAATATAGGAATGGGGCCCTATACATTTGCACACATTTTCCTAGATCAACCTTGAGGTTTCTTTTTTGTTGTGGTGCTTGCACGAAATAGCAACTGATTTACAGTTGAGATACAGGTTTTCACAAAAACTAAATAAATTCTAAAATGATAAACTCACAATTGAGCCTTTAAACCAGGGGTGAGTCAGAAGTATAAATTATTATATTAATTTAAAACAGGGTTATGTGGGTGGATTTTCGCTTTGAACAAAAACTGGATTATTGAAAATTAACATTCATTCTCTGCCAGCAGGAGGCGCTTTTGGAACGTCAGAAATATAGAATTAGAAAAGTGTGAAAAATATAGCCTATACTGACGAGGAAAGTCCACTGATGAGTTACCAGCGTAAGCCTGTGTGCAAAGGCTATCTAATTCTAAACTTTAGAAAAACATGTATTTTTAGTTATTTTAACTACAAATTTAAATAAAACTGAAAAGGCTATTATACGTTAAATATAAGGATTATATCAACCAAAAACGTAACTGCATATGTGTCCTCTACTTGGTTACTTGGTTCCATTTAGTAAGCGGCGTTAAAAAAAAGTTATAAACATATAATACACACTTTCTCAATATATAATTACAGCTTTACAGCTTTAATATTTTCATCTCCTTCAAGCAGGATACACAAAAAGCGCGTTCAACTTGGACGGTTGTCGAGGTAATAAACACCGTAAACAGGAACCGTTCGCGTTTCAGTGCTTAATGCGCATCTCCTATATGAAAATCATTTGGCTTTTGGGGGCCAAAGGCGGTCGCCTACCTTTGCCTAATGGGTAAGTCCACCCCTGGTTACTTGAATAGTTTTTTTTCTTCAGTGAAGGTCTGTCAGGTTATCTATTGTAACACCCTCAAGGTTACTCCAGAGACACTGAACATTGAACTTGATTGAACCGAAGATTACAGAAACAAATTCCACAAACTCTGCAAAACTCATCACAGCAATGTCCGTTACGTACCAAAAGCTTCATACTTAAAAGTTCCTTAGAAGTTTCTTAAAATCACTCTTAAAAATTAAGCTTCCAGAGCTGGATTTGCAACATAGAAGAACAATTTGTGGTTTCCCAAAGAACCTGAACAGTACAGTACCTTTAACTTTGTAACTTTGAGTGACAGTAGCTGGTGGTATCTGTCCTAATATAGGGGGATATTTATGATGAACCAGTTGTCTGTTCTTTATTGTGCTGCACAAATGTGAGTGGAGCTCGTCTTCTTCTGAGACGTCATTCCACATGATTTCACCAGAGGACTCACATTCTGTTCATTTTCAATAAACACAACCAATAACATTTTTGTTGTTGCTACTGACATAGCATCACCGAAACAGACCAGAGAAAATCCTCCAAGAGCGTTCCTCAGAATAGCTGATATTACATAGTCAAAGCACTGCCAAAATACTACTGGAATAAATCTGTAATGAACATCAAAGCTGAAATGACTGCAGCTTTGGCACTGTGGCACAAAATAAATGCCAGATTTAGTGAACTGGGGGCCCCAGGCAAAATATAGGAATGGGGCCCTATACATTTGCACACATTTTCCTAGATCAACCTTGAGGTTTCTTTTTTGTTGTGGTGCTTGCACGAAATAGCAACTGATTTACAGTTGAGATACAGGTTTTCACAAAAACTAAATAAATTCTAAAATGATAAACTCACAATTGAGCCTTTAAACCAGGGGTGAGTCAGAAGTATAAATTATTATATTAATTTAAAACAGGGTTACGTGGGTGGATTTTCGCTTTGAACAAAAACTGGATTATTGAAAATGAACATTCATTCTCTGCCAGCAGGAGGCGCTTTTGGAACGTCAGAAATATAGAATTAGAAAAGTGTGAAAAATATAGCCTATACTGACGAGGAAAGTCCACTGATGAGTTACCAGCGTAAGCCTGTGTGCAAAGGCTATCTAATTCTAAACTTTAGAAAAACATGTATTTTTAGTTATTTTAACTACAAATTTAAATAAAACTGAAAAGGCTATTATACGTTAAATATAAGGATTATATCAACCAAAAACGTAACTGCATATGTGTCCTCTACTTGGTTCCTTCTCATAAATTAGTAAGCGGCGTTAAAAAAAAGTTATAAACATATAATACACACTTTCTCAATATATAATTACAGCTTCAGATGCATAATATTTTCATCTCCTTCAAGCAGGATACACAAAAAGCGCGTTCAACTTGGACGGTTGTCGAGGTAATAAACACCGTAAACAGGAACCGTTCGCGTTTCAGTGCTTAATGCGCATCTCCTATATGAAAATCATTTGGCTTTTGGGGGCCAAAGGCGGTCGCCTACCTTTGCCTAATGGGTAAGTCCACCCCTGGTTACTTGAATAGTTTTTTTTCTTCGAAATAGCAACTGATTTACAGTTGAGATACAGGTTTTCACAAAAACTAAATAAATTCTAAAATGATAAACTCACAATTGAGCCTTTAAACCAGGGGTGAGTCAGAAGTATAAATTATTATATTAATTTAAAACAGGGTTATGTGGGTGGATTTTCGCTTTGAACAAAAACTGGATTATTGAAAATTAACATTCATTCTCTGCCAGCAGGAGGCGCTTTTGGAACGTCAGAAATATAGAATTAGAAAAGTGTGAAAAATATAGCCTATACTGACGAGGAAAGTCCACTGATGAGTTACCAGCGTAAGCCTGTGTGCAAAGGCTATCTAATTCTAAACTTTAGAAAAACATGTATTTTTAGTTATTTTAACTACAAATTTAAATAAAACTGAAAAGGCTATTATACGTTAAATATAAGGATTATATCAACCAAAAACGTAACTGCATATGTGTCCTCTACTTGGTTCCTTCTCATAAATTAGTAAGCTGCGTTAAAAAAAAGTTATAAACATATAATACACACTTTCTCAATATATAATTACAGCTTCAGATGCATAATATTTTCATCTCCTTCAAGCAGGATACACAAAAAGCGCGTTCAACTTGGACGGTTGTCGAGGTAATAAACACCGTAAACAGGAACCGTTCGCGTTTCAGTGCTTAATGCGCATCTCCTATATGAAAATCATTTGGCTTTTGGGGGCCAAAGGCGGTCGCCTACCTTTGCCTAATGGGTAAGTCCACCCTGGTTACTTGAATAGTTTTTTTTCTTCAGTGAAGGTCTGTCAGGTTATCTATTGTAACACCCTCAAGGTTACTCCAGAGACACTGAACATTGAACTTGATTGAACCGAAGATTACAGAAACAAATTCCACAAACTCTGCAAAACTCATCACAGCAATGTCCGTTACGTACCAAAAGCTTCATACTTAAAAGTTCCTTAGAAGTTTCTTAAAATCACTCTTAAAAATTAAGCTTCCAGAGCTGGATTTGCAACATAGAAGAACAATTTGTGGTTTCCCAAAGAACCTGAACAGTACAGTACCTTTAACTTTGTAACTTTGAGTGACAGTAGCTGGTGGTATCTGTCCTAATATAGGGGGATATTTATGATGAACCAGTTGTCTGTTCTTTATTGTGCTGCACAAATGTGAGTGGAGCTCGTCTTCTTCTGAGACGTCATTCCACATGATTTCACCAGAGGACTCACATTCTGTTCATTTTCAATAAACACAACCAATAACATTTTTGTTGTTGCTACTGACATAGCATCACCGAAACAGACCAGAGAAAATCCTCCAAGAGCGTTCCTCAGAATAGCTGATATTACATAGTCAAAGCACTGCCAAAATACTACTGGAATAAATCTGTAATGAACATCAAAGCTGAAATGACTGCAGCTTTGGCACTGTGGCACAAAATAAATGCCAGAGGTAAATACAGATAACAAAATGGACCTCATGTTATGATATATGTTATGTATTGCACATAAAGTTCCCAAGCAACTATTCCTCAGGCAGCCTACTCATGTGTTTATACAAAACACTGCAAAATTGAAATGTAAGTTTTAAATAAAAGCATTATAAAGCTCTTTACAGCATATGAAGCTTTAAACTGTCATTAAGCTATCAAGTTGAGTTACTAATTAACTGATAAGCAAATGCGTTTCTAATGGCGTTATTTTCCACAAAGTCCAACATGTAAGGATGGTCCTTGTAGACGTGCAACCTCTGACCTTTGAAACCCTGCGGTGTGACGTCTGCACCTGTGCTCAGAGGGTGATGAGCATCTGCACACACACACACACACACACACACACACAAATGGTAGTTTTGTGGAACATACAGTACAGTATAGTACATAGCACTGTACCATTGAGATGTTACAGTACTGTGTACAGTACTGTAAAAAAGAACCAAACCAATAACAATTTGTGGTTGCATTTTTCTACAGAATGACTAGAAGACCTTCTGGGGGTGGTCGGCAACACCTGTTCACCCAACAGCAGGAACTTGCCATTGTGGAAATGGACAGAGCAAACAATGCAATCCGTCTCCACCAGCTACGGGAACAAATACTTGCAGATAGGCAAGTATTCATCAACATCAATCGAGATGGCATTACCACGATCAGACGTGTCTTGGTAAAGCACAAAATCACATTGAAGCAATTGTACAAGGTCCCATTTGAGAGGAACTGTATCAGGGTCAAAGGACTTCGACAAGAATATGTACAGGTAAGTGTTGCAGTCCTTTACATTTACAATATAGTATTTATGTAATCCATTACAGTAATAGCTGAATATGTACCATTGTATCAGTACCACATAGATACATGCAGAGAGGGACACAGGTACCTGTGTGCTTGTGTGTTGGGGTGGGGGGGTGTGGGGGGGTTCTGTATGTGAAGTACTGTAGTTGTGTGTTTTGAGTAATGCCAGCCATCCATGTGATGTATTTTTTGTTGCAGAACATCTTGGACATGGATGGAGCTGCACAGCCTCATGAATTTATTTACATTGATGAGGCTGGTTTCAACCTCAGCAAAACTAGATGACGGGGTCGTAATATAATTGGCCAAAGGGCAATTGTGCACGTCCCGGGGCAGCGTGGGGGAAACATCACAATGTGTGCCGCCATAAGCCTTTGAGGGCTTCTACACCATCATGTCAAACTAGGTCCCTACAATACGCAACATATACTCACATTTCTCGATGCACTTCATGATGCAGTTGTACAGGACAGATCAGAGCAGCCCAGGTTTGTTATAATTGATAATGTTAGTTTCCACCGGGCTGCTCTGGTCCGGGACTGGTTCACCAACCATGATCAATTTGAAGTTGTATACTTGCCCCCTTACTCGCCATTTCTAAACCCTATCGAATAATTTTTTTCTGCTTGGAGATGGCTCGTATATGACCGCCAACCACATGCCCGCATGCCTCTTCTACAAGCAATGGAAGAGGCATGCGGATACACTGAGGTAACGTCAATCCATGGAATGGTAATCTGAAAGTGTATTCATATGATGCAAGTGTGTATCATTTTGTCATCAGAGTGACATTTTGACAAAGGATTGTTAGGTTTTGATAGCAGAGTTTCAATTCGACATAGATGTGAATGGTTTATTTCCCAGTGTTGTGTCTTGTGTGCAAAGTTTTGACACAATGAGCCGAAGTTTTGCAAAAAGTGTTCAAGCAATAGGCAAAAACTGTAATACTAAACCTCAGCTGCTGGCTTGGTTTAGCTGCTTGACCCGACCTCCACAGGTGATATTACTGGAGGAGCACAGCGTGTGACACACGATCTGACAGTTATGCGAGCAGAAAAACCCTAACGTTACTTGAAATGTGTGATACTCAAACACATTCCACTTGCTGCATAATAAACATTCCACATTTGCAATATAAAGTATTATGGCAGTACAGTATAATAGATAGTAATACTCATATTATCGTAATTTCAGATATACCATGTTATTGTATGTACCATATTTATATCACTAAACATTACCAAAAATGACATGTCCAAAAAATAAAAAATAAATGTTTCCATCAGATAAAGTCACGTGTCTTCTACATAGGAAATATGTAATGTTGATGTAAAAGAACATACTGTAGTTCTGATACTTCTGAAGTTGAAATCATAATCATAGTGAAATCATAATGATATTTATAATCTTTATCTTAGGCGTGTTTGCTGTCTCCACCTTAGATAGCAGGACATGCATTAATCACAGCTGAGATGGATAAAATACACTATATGGAATGCCATATAAATATACCAGGAGTAAATATCAGGAGCCGTGTTGCCAAATTGGCTGGTTATACAGTCGGGCTGGATCGATTTGAATTGTGCAGGAAGAAAACAAATGTTCTTGGCTGTACAACAACTCCCTCAAGAAAAGGTAGCAGCAATCTTACAGGAATAATGCATTTTAAACAAATAAACTTGAGTGAAACTGAATACTACATATAATCATAACTCGTTAAAACATGACAACTGTTAATAAATCATTATGACTTAAAATGCACTTTAATTAAATTCTGTAATCATTTGCGCACCCTCAAATTCAGACCTGTATAAGTTTCTTTCTTCTGCTGAACATAAATGGAGATATTTTGAAGAATGTTGGTAACCAAACAGTTGCTTGTAGCCATTGACTTTCAAAGTATTGTCCCTATAATCTATGGAAATCAATGGCTAAATGTTTGGTTACCAACAGTCTTCAAAATATATTTATATTTTATATGATGAAAGTGTACTGTAAGTACATCTAAGTGGCCATTTATTCAAGTGTTTTACACTATTTAATAAAATCTATCTATCTATCCATCTATCTAGCAAGGCTTCCAAATCTTGTATATTATACTGTGTTTCCTTGTGGCACGAAACAACTTGAAGACTGAGAGCATAAGGCTTATCACAAAAATGTACCACAAACTTTTGTATGCTATAGATTGTATGTCTTCTAAAGCGCATATCTCTTTGACCATTAGAGGGCACTCTGTGACAGACAGAACAATCTTGCAGGAGCTCTTAAAACTATAGTTCCACCCAAACATTCTGTCATTATTTCATCCACACATGGCGTTTCAAACATTCTGTAGAAGACTAAAGAAGATGTTAAGACAAAGACACCATTTACTTTTTTAAAGATGCAATGGAAATGAATGGTGACTGCAGCTGCCAGTCGCTCACGTTCTGCCTAGCTTTTGTGCTCCACAGAAGAAAGTCTAACAGATTTGAAATGGCACGAGGGGGAGTAAATGAAGATAGAATTATTAATTGTTGAATGAACTATACCGATAAGGTTATTAAAGAAAAGGTATAGCTTGCCATTCCCCGTCAGAGTCATTTATATATAAACCAGTTTGATTCCTTCTCACAGCTTTGAACGCTGCGATTTTGTGATGCTTTAAGTACTTATATGCATTTAATTTCAGTTAATTTACAATTGCTTCTGTTTCGGAAATATGGTTCAAGTGTGATGCCGAATGAACTGACAAGCATTTATGATAAACATTTTTTTAATTGAAATTTGTTGAAATACATTGTGTCATGTATTTAAAAATATTTCTTAGTGTTTACACATTTGAAAATGTTGAGGTTCCAATTTAAAATATATTAACACCCTACAGATAAAACTGTAATTACTTAGCACTTAATGTGATTTAGTGTGTTTGCCAACACATCACATAAGTGTACTTCGTTAAAGCATGACACAAGTTTATTGAAATATGATGTAAATAAAAATGTAGTGGTAAAAAAAAGTTTACTGTACATTTTTTTAATGTGTTTCAATGTGTTGGTTTGGGTTTTTAATATGAATGAACTCAATATTACAAGTTTTTAAACTATACTAACTTTTTAATGTCGTTTTAGCTAATGCGTGTTAGTTTAACAAATTCATCTGTTAAGTCTATTGCAGATACAGATATTTATAAATTCATTTAACTACGTTGCAGACCCACAGTCAACTTGCTCTCGAGAGCTCACAGACCTGCGTTGACCATTCCAATATGGCGGACGGCTTACATATTGCGGCCCATAGAAGCTGCTAATATACCTATACATATCTATGGTCTCAACCAGCTGCATGGACTATCTGTTTGATGGCAGATGAGGGAATATTCAAGAAACCTGTTTGACAACAGTATGCATGAGTATGCTAATCTGTATACTATGCTAATTCTGTAGGCCTATACGAGTTCAGTAATGTGTGTGGATTTGAGTTCTCAAGTCACAGAAACAGGACTGTGCTCTAAACTCAAGAATTCCCAACTTGGGACCAAACTTGCTCCTCATAAATCAGACCAAAGCACACATATATCCTGCACAAATACCAAACACAAAGGCCCTTCATCACATATTAGCAAACATCAGCTGAGGTCATTGTGGTTCACTATCAGTGGTCTGAGATGTGTTTTTAGAGGAAACTTGAAAAGATTGATCCTGTTTGTTGTGCGAAGAAAGCCTCTTTCCCATGAGCCACACTAACACTTAACCCTACACACACACACACACACCGGTCATCTCTCCTCTGGTCTAACAGAGGTTTCCAGGGCTCCGCTGCTTCCACAAACACAGTTCTTACCACACAGACCCTCCACGGTTCAGTCGCGGTGGAAAACTGTTCTGACAGTAATCTGTTCACACACACCAGCCGTCACACACACACACTTGTCATCTCAAGGCAGTGCAAAAACCAAATAAATGTAGAGAGAGTGGGGGACGCTGGGAATTCATATTTTTCCACGTCAGGACTTCATTTGATCTCGCCTTGGTGTTGAGTTAGTGGTAGCAATTTCCAGTCAAGGTTACCCATCAAAACTAATTTATCAGCTCGTGCTGGTTTAAACAAACACACTCTCTTTTTATATCGGCACACACAAACACACACACACACACACTAAATGTCTCGGGTTACACATGTAACCCTGGTTCCCTGAGAGGGAACTCCACGCTGCACCCCCTAGGGGGCACATTGGGGAATGCAGCCTGCATGACCGGTGTCTGAAGCATGTGTGAAACAACACCAATCTATTGGTCCACCCGGCCCATGACGTCATAGACGGGGGGCCCAGAAGTATAAAAGGGCACCTGCTGAATACGTCATCCACTTAGCTGTCAGAAGGAGACGCAAACAGGCAGGCCGAAGGTATGCTGATGTTACTCAACTATATATCTCTCAACAAGACCAGATGAAACTTCTAAATTATCTAAGCTACCAGAGTGTGTTAAAAATGTAAAAGATTGGATGAACAATAATTTTCTCCTATTGAATTTGGATATTACTTATTGGACCAAAAAAAAAACAGTACACAGAGTCTCTTAAGATTACAATTTGCAACTAGACGGATGTACGGTTACTTCCTCTACAGTCAAAAATCTGGGTGTTATATTGAGAAATATTGAAAATCATATTTCCCATGTTACAAAAACAGCATTCTTCCATCTTAGAAATATTGCCAAGCTATGAAAAATGTTACCCGTTTCTGATGCAGTTTCTGACTCGACTATTGTAATGCATAAGTGGTGATGATAGGTGATTGTCCTGTATCTTCAATAAACAAGCTACAGGTAGTCCAAAATGCAGCGGCTAGAGTCCTTACCAGGTCAAGAAAATATGATCATATTACCCCAATTTTACAGTCTATGCACTGGCTACCTATTAAGTTATGTATCAGTTATAAAATATTATTACTTTCCCACAAGGCCCTTAATGGTTTAGCTCTTGCGTACCTAACTACTTTTCTACCATGCTGCAATCCATCACGCTCCCTACTTTATACTCCCTTCATACTCCCGACTTTTGGTAGTACCTAGGATAGCAAAGTCCACTAAAGGAGGTAGAGCTTTTTCGAATTTGGCCCCCAAACTCTGGAATAGCCTCCCTGTAAACAAGCCTGCACTGGCCCTTTACGGGCCCACTTAGGGCTAGCCTAAGGGCCCCCAGTGGGCTGCCAGCGCAGAGCCCCTGAGAATTTGCTCATTTGCAAAACGTTGGCCCCTTAGCACAGGCCCTACATGGGCAGCCCTTACTTAGCCCCCAGGAAGTCCTCACTAGGCCCACACAGGACCTGCACTATTAATCTACAACAATACATCTGTGTCACTTTAATACTTTGGGAAAAACATTTATTATACATCTGAACTGGATGCAGTAACCATATAACTAATGTCTGTAATTGTCAAAAATGTACAGTAGTCAAAGGGATTTCAAATCAATTTATTAAATAAAAAATAGAAAACATTCAATTCAGGTTAATACAGCTACATATAGCCAGAAATGTAAATACACAAAAGTACACACAAAAAAGAAAGCAAACAAAGCAATGTAAGATTGTATTATTTTGTCATGTAAAAGTTGATGTGTGTGAAAGTCTTATCTGTAGTGCATCAATGTCCGAACAACTTCCATAGCTGAAGTTGGCTGATAACAAATGAATAATCCAACCTCTTGTAATGAATACACGCCACAACTCTCAAACACCAGACTCTTCCTAACCAGGAACAGTCAAAAATAGTGTAGTGCATCAATGTCCGAACAACTTCCATAGCTGAAGTTGGCTGATAACAAATGAATAATCCAACCTCTTGTAATGAATACACGCCACAACTCTCAAACACCAGACTCTTCCTAATCAGGAACAGTCAAAAATAGTCCAGACTATGGTCCCACGTCGAAAACAACTTTAAATCCATATTCAAACTGGACCAAGATGTGGTGACCTCACCAATAAAGAGTCCTTCTAAAATGCATACAAATACACTGTCTTAAACGCTTAGCATCAATCCAAATGTAGGCCATACATACATGTAACATCTCTGCAAAAACATCAGCAATGTACACTTTTAAATAGAAAAAAA